>NC_050530.1:37521-52743 GCF_002922805.2 Oryzias melastigma
CTACCCCCCACCCCCCCACCCCCGACCGCAGGGCGCTCGCTGGCGCTTTGAGTTGGACAAGAGTTTCTAGTTCTGTCACCAAAAAACCCCAAAATCTTTTCACATTTTTCAGTCTTGATCAACACAACCCGAGTTTTCAAAACAGTTTTTTCTTCATTGTTGTTTTTGTTTACGTTCTGTCTGCTCCTCTGAGGTAAATAATCTGTTCTTCCTTCAGGCTCGACAGGACGTCCAGGTGGACGTTTACGAGCGACTGCCCGTCCCGTTCGGCTTGGTCCGGTTCGGCGTGGCGCCGGATCATCCGGAAGTGAAGGTGTGTGATCGCTGACCGCAGAAACACAATCGCTGATTCAGGAGAAAACAATAAAGTAAATAAATAATCTTATGTTCTTTCAGCAGCAGATTTCTGCTCTTCTTCTGTTAATATGAAGAAGAATCAAAGAGAAACTTTGTCCAAAGTGATTCATAATGTTTGACATTATTACTTTTCAAATGTCAACAATAATTTTTGAAATGTTGTAGCATTAATTACAGTGTTTTTCAGTCACAATTTGCATGTCTAGAAGATTTATTTACATTTTTTATCAGTGGGAAACTAGGAGAATCTTTAAAAAGCTAAAAAATGCAAACATGAGTTTACTACAGAGGCTTTTCATTAATACAGGAAAAGCATAAAAAACAACCGAGACAAAAATATCATTTATTGCTTTTCTTTTATTTTTAAATAATAATTAATAACAGATTTGTACAAGTCAATACATTTATTTTGGATTACGATTCATCAGTGATTTAATCATCTTCATCCAACAAACATTTTCGAGCTGGAAAAACGATCTAAGTGTAAAAAAAAGGAAAAAACTGTATTATTGACATACAAGTGTTGAAATAAATATGTTTATTAATATTTAGAAAATAGTAATTAAATGTGTATTTTGTATGGTTGTAAGTAAGCATATATGTGGGAAAATAAACGGTTCCTCCTGGACACACACACACTTTCTAGCTGTAGTTTTCTTTAGTTTGTAGTTTTATTAATACATTTTTTAGAAAAAAAATATCTAAAAATCAGGAATAAAAAAATATATCACAACAATTAGGAAAACATTCTTTTAGATTATCAAAGAAAAAAAAAACGGGGAAAAATATTTAAAAAAATGTTTCTTAAAAACTATTTTTAATTGAATGCAAATGATTAATATGTAATGGTGGTTTTTAAAAGTTCTATTACTATAATGTAATATGATGTATAATTTATAGAAATATTTCTGCTGATTAAAAAACTACAAGTATTCAGTGAGAAATAAATAAAATAAACTACTTAATAGAATCCTGGAGGTTCTGTTAGCTTAGCTGCTACAGAAAAGTTTGGAGAAAAAAACGTGTCGTAAAGAAAGCATCAACAGTTTCTCTGTAGATAACATTTAAGTCTTTAAGAGACGGTTGGTTATTATTTTAAAATGTGGGAAAGCTTCCAAACCAAACATCAGAGCTTCATGTTGACCTGAAGGAACTCTTCCCTGAAACTCTGAGGACTTTCACTTTAAATCCTCTGGAATCAGGACACGTCAGACTTGACGCGGTTCTCTCCAGGGATTACAACAACAACTGACTTGGTCGACTCAAGTTACAGTAACGTGTGTCACAGTTAGCATTCATGTTGGTCATCAAACTCTGACAAACATTCAGGTTTTCAGATTGAATCACCTGAAAGACGTCAGAGCTGAGAGAACAACAAGACGCTTCTCTTGTTTTCATTTCTCTACTTATACATTTCAAAATAAAAGGATCACGTTTCTGTCGTCTTCCAAAATTCTGATCTGTTGCTCAAGATATCCTGGAATTCCCTGATTCAGAGTGAAAAACATTTGTTTTAGTGCTGGTCGACGTGACGATACGTATCGTGGGGGTGATAGAAAGTGTCCATCCTCATTTCTCTTGTACCGTTTTGATTTGTTGATTTTATTTACTAAACTTTTATGGACTTTAACATTTTTTTCTTATTTGTGAGTTACACGCTACTTAAAAAGTCAGAGAAAAGTAATTACATTTTTGTCTTTTTTTTGAGAGAATAAGTGAAAATATACATATATTGTTATCGTGGCATTAAATAATTTATATCATGATGCATATCGTTATTGTGATATCATATAATTTAAATCATGGTATATGTCGTTATTGTGAAATTAAAAAGATTATAGTGTAATATATATTGTTGTTGTGATATTAAATGATGTTTATTACGATATGTATAATTTTTGCGATATCGAATAATTTATATTGCGATAAATATCACTATTGTGAAATTAAATGTCGTATATTGTGATATATATTATGATATTCATTATTTAATATCATTGTTACAATATTAAATTATTAATATCATGATATATGTTGTTGTTGTGACTTTAAGAAAAATATATTGTGATATATATCGTTTTTAAATAATTTATTCCATGATATATTTTGTTATCGTGATTCTAAATAATTTATATTGTGATAGACAATCCCTCAGCACTAATTGAAATTATTTGTAACATTTCATTATCTTTAATAAAAATTTTTTTTTTTAAATTTGTAAACAAAAACGCGTCAACTTGTTACCTAAATGTCCAGCTGTGACACAAAGCTTTGGCGGTGAATGAAAGTGAACGCCGATGTTTGATTTTTCAAGAATCTCACCTGAAAAACCTGTAAAAGATTTTATCGTGAACGTCCCTCCACGAGGAGCTGTGGTCACTTCGTTTATAAAATCCAAAGGCTTTTCGGGACGATCAGGTTTTCCTTTTTCAGCTTTTTAAAATTTATTATTATGGGATGTTCTAATATTTTCTCCATTGGTTGCTTAATCTTTAGCCTCATTAGAAGCTGCTCACGGCTTAAAGATTCAGTAAAATCTGCATCTGTATCAGTGAATCCTCTTTTTTGTCTCCAGAATGTCATCAACACTTTCACTCAAACAGCCAAACATTCTCGCTGTAGTTTCTATGGAAACGTAAATGTTGGTAAGGACGTGAGCGTCGGCGAGCTGCTGCAGGCGTACCACGCCGTCATCCTGGTGAGGTCACAACAAAAATACATCGTAGTCTCATCTGAAGCTGACGTGAATCTGTGTAACGGACGCTTCTGTTCGCCAGAGTTACGGTGCAGAGGGGAACCGCAGCATGGGCGTGCCGGGGGAACACCTGGCGGGGGTGTACTCCGCCAAAGACTTTGTGGGCTGGTACAACGGCCTGCCCAGCTGCAGGGAGGTACGGCGTTCCCAGAACTCCCATAACGAAGATTGGTCCTAATCCCAGATTAGAAATCCCAGCGTCTGGTTTTGCTGCTTTTACAGCTGAATCCGGATCTGAGCTGCGACACCGCGATGGTTCTGGGACAAGGCAACGTGGCTCTGGATGTGGCCAGAATCCTCCTGTCTCCCCTCGACTTCCTGAAGGTGAGGAACACCTGAAACTTCTCGCTGGAATTCACATCCGACTCCTGAGATGGAAGGATGGTGGATCAGGAGATCCGATGGAATCAAACTCCTGAGAAACTCAGCCGGATCCCAGAATACTCGTACAGGGGTGTAGGCATTCTGGGTAATCAGGAATCAGTCAAGAGCTTTCTATTATGGGGTTCCACAGGGAACCTATGTGGAGCCATTGATGTTTTATAAATAAATATCCTTCAAATATATGGAGACAGATTTTTAGGGTTAAACACGGGAAATATGATGATGCCAAACAACATATATTTTTATTTATTATGTATAAAAATAAAAGCCTGACTAACAGTATAAGCCTTTAGAATGAGGGACCATAAATCTGAGATATTTTTGCCTCTTTATTGATTCTATTACAGTTCAATAGAAAGAGTTTGGACAAAATTATTCTTCATTTTTTTGTTTCAATATTGACTCATAAATAAATATAACTCATAAACAAAATGATCTTTCTTATTCTAAAGCAGCATTTTTAGGCCCCAAACCTATTATCTGTTTTTTTATTTATTTACTGATAATTTAATGTTCTGTCTTTGTGTTTTTCTGCTTTAATGTACATGAGACTCGAACAAAACGACAAATTCATGAAGAAATCCCTTTAAAATCAGGAGGTTCTACGTTCAGTTTGGACAAACGGTCGTTCATGTTGTTCAGTCTCATGTTTGTGTTTAATCATTTATGTGAAAAGACAGAATGAGAATTTCTAAAAAAGCATCAGAACTTTAGTTTCTTTTTGTGCAGAATACAGTTTATTTGTTGTGACCGTCGTGTTCATCACAGACGGTTTTGTGGTTCCTGCAGAAAACCGACATCACTCAGCCGGCTCTGGAAGCTCTGGCAGCCAGTCGGGTTCGCCGGGTCTGGATCGTGGGCAGGAGGGGGCCCATGCAGGTGGCGTGCACCATAAAGGTACGAAGACGGGAGAGAAACTGAATGAAAACTCAGAACGCAGATGTTCCTCCTCTGATTTCATTTGGGGTTTGTCTTCTGCAGCCCCCCTGATTTTAGGGTGACTTTCTCACTAAAGAGAGGCTTTTATTTTGGTAAACGTCCCCCCTCTCCCTGCAGGAGCTCAGAGAAATGGCGACCCTTCCAGGCACCAGGCCTGAGATGACGCCGGCCGACTTTGAAGGAGTCAGAGACGCCCTGAAAGGTCAGACGTGTCTCCTCCTGCAGGTCGCTCACGTTTGTGAGCCGCCGCGCTCAGCGATGTTTATGATTGTCGATAAGATGAAGTCTGAGAAGTTGTCTTGAGATGGAAGCGATTGAGGAGCGTCTGAAGGGAGGAAGGAAGTGTTGTGGTTAACCGCTGACGTGCAGAAGGAGGAGGTCGAAAAACACTCGCCGCTCTGCATCGCCGCTGCTGCTGACGATGCAGAAACTTTGACCTTTCTCTGAAGGTCAGCAAGCCTCCACGGCCTTGTGGACGAGCAGATGCAGCTGAGCCTGTCAGGGTTCCTCACAAGGACGAAGCCTGTGAGGCCGAGGCTGAGCGATAACGGCGTGGAGGACAGCCGTAAGCGCTGCCGTCTCTGCCAGTTTGAGGTTCCTGTCAGAGATGAACACAAACAGTTTCAGAAGCTCCGAAAGGTCACAGCTCGAGGTTCACGCGTCTTCTGACTGAAGCTCTGTGCTGTCAGATCTGCCCCGACCCCGGAAGCGCCTGACGGAGCTGATGATGAAGACCGCCCTGGAACCCCCCGGAGAGAAGGAGCGGGAGAGGTGGAGCGGCGCCTCCCGGGTCTGGGGCTTCAGGTTCTTCCGGAGCCCGGTGGAAGTTCTGGCCGACTCCGGCGGGAAGAAAGTAGCCGCCGTCCGCCTGGCGGTCAACAAACTGGAGGTAAGCAGTGATGATGTTTGGAGGTTGAAGCTTCATCATAAAAACCAAATTCCTGCAGGGTTCAGGAGAGGCGGCTCAGGCGGTCTGCACCGGAGAGACGGAGGACGTTCCCTGTGGTCTGGTCATCAGCAGCATCGGCTACAAGAGCCTTCCCATCGACGCCGCCGTGCCGTTCGACCCCCGCAGAGCCATCGTGCCGAACTCCATGGGCCGCGTGCAGCAGGTTTTAGGTACCAAGCCTGCAGTTAAATCTACTTAAAATTATTATTTTTTATACGTAGATGGAGAATTACATTTATTTTCTTTAAAAAATGGCAAACAAAGGGGCAAAAATGGGTAGATAAAAAGAGTTAAGAGTCATTTTTGTCATAAAATAAACCAGAAAATCTGAACACATTTAAACCACTGCAACCTTTCTATCATCTCAATCTGCAATAGTTTAAAGGATAAAAGAAATCTGAATTAAATTAAGCAAATAAATGAAAAAAAGTTTGAAGTTTTTGCAGACTTGGTTTAAAAAAAACTAAATTTGTGCAGAAAAATCCTGTTATTTCAGGAAAAAAATGGCTAATTCAGCTAATTTTAGCCACTTCAAATAGTTTCTCTGTCTCCACAATTTTTAGTCTTGAAAAAATGTGTTGACAAGAACTTGTAATAATGATGCAACGCGACAAAAAAAGAAATAAAACGATTTAGATTTAGTGCTTTCTTTCTCCATAAAGACTCATTTAACTGTTGGAAACCAGCATATTAAAGCAAAAATAAACATTTTTAATTTTCAAAATCATTTTTATCTTATTATTTGAGAGAAAAAATAAATTAATTTTACAATATTTTGAAAAACATGTGGGGCCTAAAGTAGAGCCCTGTGGCACCCCACAGCCAGAGGATGTCAGTGAGAAGAAAAAAACAAAAACTTAACATTAAACATGTATAAACACATCAACGGAAACCTAAAACTTTTTTATTTTTTTTTGTAGAATATGATATTTTTTAATGTTCTTTAATTAAAACTAAATTTCTAAATGTAATTTCTAAAGATCAGGAGACGCTTGTTCACTCCTGCAGGTCTGTACTGCAGTGGCTGGGTGAAAACGGGCCCCACAGGCGTGATCGCCACCACGATGAACAACAGCTTCGACACGGCGCGCTCGCTCATGGAGGACTTGGACTCGGGGAAGCTGGACGTGTCTGCAGAGAAGCCGGGCTCGCTGAGGATCGCCGCCCTGCTGGAGGAGAAAGGTACTGCGCCCACCATCTGATCTGAGGCGTCTAACAGGAGGTCCATGAGCCTCATGCTGGCGCCTCTCAATGTTTTCAGATGACCTGAATGATTAAAGAAGAAGCTATGCACAAATGTTTGGGGAAAAAAACCAAAACATCAAAAATAGACTGATGAAAGAAACAGATATGGAGAAAAAATATGCTAAAAAATCAACAGAAGATAAACATGCTGTTGGAAAAAAACAAAAAAATCATTTTAGCCGCTATAAATAAATCACAATCAAAGCGACAGTGAAAATATCCATCAGAAATCTTTTCCACTGTGATTCAAATGGAAATAAATTCATCAAAAGTCTGCCAGTCAATTATCTGATGGTTTTTTTGTATGAAAAGATGCCAAATTTAACATTTTTGTTTCTTTTAGAACATGAAACAAACCAAATGAAACAAACTCCACCCCTTTGTTAGCATTCTAGTGAAGCCTTAGCTTAGCTAATGTATCAGGGATACACAGAACTACTCTGCACAGTTATATATATATCAAGTAAAGATGGACACATGTTGAGAAGTTTCTGCATTTTAGGAGAAACGTGACGACACAATTGAAAATCGAATCTCTAAAAGGAATATTTGATCTGCATGTAAATGTAGATCCAAAGAATCGTGTCCGTTCAGTTCAAATCAACTGGATTCTGTAAAAACAGAGGCTGACCTCGTTTTGTTTCTTTTCCTGAATAGAAAAAAAGGAAATAATTTTTAAAAAAAATCCCATGTGAAGAACAGCTGACAGCACCTATCCTGGAAACAGAAACCAGGCAAACGAATGAGTTTTATTCTGTCACCTTGGAAGAAGGAATGACCTGAGGTCTCCTCGCCACCTCCCTAAACAATCAAACACTCCCTTCAAAACACAAAAACAGAACCTGCAAATATTAATACTTTCAAACAAAACAGAGTAAACAAAAACTAACTGAATATAAACATGAAAACTCAGAAAACAGGAAGTAGAAAAACATATTTTGCTTCCTCCTTACAATGACATTGAGGATTTTCAGATTAGATCAACCTCTTGAGTCAAATGAAATCCGGATAAAAAAGTTAGAACCCTCAGGATGATTTACTTATAGTCTGTTTAGGACAGAAACATAGAACCGAGTATCATCTGCATATTATCGGACGTGTCGTTTTTCTACCCAATGGAAGTGGACCTTTGAGTCGTATTTCCACTGAGCAGTCCGGTCCGGTTTGATCCAGTATTTTGAGTGTTTCCATTGTTAAACTGACCCATTAAACGGTTCTGATCCGTACCTCTTGAGGACGGTTGGGGCGGAGTCGCTGTAGCCACCTGTCGATTGGCAGAAAGTGATGACGACATTAGAGAACGGCAGTATAGCGCTAAGATAGTTTTCCGTTTTCCTACGGGGGTATTCTGCAATCTTCTCTCAAACAATATTCAATTCTTGTTCTACACGACGTAGAGCAAGAAAAAGACGAGCCGCTGGATGACCTCCACTGTTGTTGCTTTGCTACAATGACGCACTAGCGGTCTACACCATGCAAACGCTGAAAACAAACCGCTCAGTGGAAGTGAGATTTAGTGGTAACGAGGCTTTACTATGGTAGGGGTCCAAGCACTGAGCCCTGTGGTACACCGTAACTAACACAGTTCTAATGAACTCCTGATCTAAACTGTGTCGTAGAAAAAGACTAAAACGGCAGAATCATCATTATAAAGTCTTCAGAACCCAACCCGAGTGCCCTTCGTGTCTCCAGGAGTGAACCCAGTGGTGTTCTCAGACTGGGAGAAGATCGACCGCCTGGAAGTGAGCAGGGGGGAAGTCTGTGGAAAACCGCGGGAGAAGCTGCTGAGCGTGGAGGAAATGCTGGCTGTGGCGCGGTCCTGAAACCGCCGGAGCGACTCGGAGGAAACCAAAGATCCTGCATGACGGGAGGGTATTTCTGAAGCACCACACAGAGGAATGATGGTCGTTTTAATCTCTGAGGATTAAGGAGAAGGAAAATGTTGGGCAGCTGTCCCGCAGATTGACTGAGATATCTTTAGATCCTGACATTTACATGTTTTTAATTAAAGATAGAATTATAATCAGCATTAACTTTTGCTGTTTCTTGTTATTTTGCAGATAAATTCTTAACTGCTGTTGCACTACAACTGTAACTTTACTGGATCAATGCGTCCAAATCTCCTGTTTTTTACATGTATAATTATGAATAAAAATGATATGATTTTGCTGTCGGACTTTCTGATTTAAATCTTCTCCAACATGAACTCCAGCAGAGGCTTTTCATGAGGGAGATGCTTCACACAGTTTAGGAAATAAAGCATCTCACTTCATAAGAAGACCATCGTCAACTGAAGCTCCGCCTTCTTTTGGGTCCAGGTGAGACCGTCTCACGTGTGACAAACAAGCCAGAACCCGCTGCTGTCATCACATCCACAACCTTCTATGTCACATTGACGGTGGTTCACCTGTGCATGTCCAGACTGTTGCTCTTCCAGTTAAGGAGTCTGATCTCATCCCAGGGTTCCGGTTTGTGACATCCTTTCTGTGTAACAAGACGTGGATCATCCTGTCTCGACTGCAGGTTAGAATCCAGGTGGTTTCCAGTCAGTGAAAAGGAATTCAATTCCGTTTTATTTATATATCCTGATGTCACAATGCCGACGTCTGAATGGAGACGTCTGTTCTCAAGGTTCAAAACAAGATGTCACCTCTAACTTCTGGATAAATACTCTTTAAATGTCTGAAGGTTGTACATGTCATCCTAACCCTGAACTCTAACTGCATTCAGAGAGGTCAAACATGGTGGTGGTAGTATAATGATGTGGGGATGCCAGCAGCATCACTTATTAGAATGGAAGCAGGAACTCGGAGATCCATCAGAAAATCCTGAAGCAGAATTTTATCTATTCACTTATAAACTCATTTTTTTTTAAAAAGGAACAAATAAACATCTAAACTCTGTGTATGTTTTGTATTTTAAACATCCTGGACCCAAATGTTCAAAATAGAAATAAAAATCTTTATTTTTTCTGAATTGAAACATTTCTCCCAAGAGGAGATAAAAATTTATTTAAAAAACACAAAAAAATCTTCAAAACGGGAAACAAATAAACGTTTTGTATCTATAAATGAACAAAAACAGTTATTAACTTTTGTGGATGTACTTGTGAATACAAAAATTGTATAATTGATTTGATTTGGGGCTAAAAATGTCTTTAAAATCTGACAGGGCCTTCAAAGAGTGAAGGCCTAAAAGAGAAATGTTCATATATATAAACATAAATATATATTTTAGATCTTTCCAACTGTTCTGTCAGCTTCTCTCACAGCCCTAAGCTGTAAGACGTTATTCTTTCACATGTAAGTTTCTAACCAATCAGATTCGAGCCCTCCCTTGTTGCTATCTCCATGAAGGCCTTACGCTCACAGTCGGTGCTTCCGCCTTCAACTTCCAGTTTTGCTGGGGGCTTTCCATAAAAAACCCTGTTGATTAAATGCAATACATTGATTCAACCAATCAGAATCTGATTTAGAATCTCTGTAGCTTCATGAGGACGGCTGATGACATACTCGCCTCTGATTGGACGGGCGAATCTCACGCTACCAAAAGCTAACTTCTTCTGTTCTCCAGGCTGTAGCTGCACTTGATTTTTGTTAATCGCTGTTTGGAAGTTAACTAAGAAGGCGGAGAAGTTGATTAGTTGCGGATTTATTGTGCAAGTCGTTCTTAAGATGGACATCGTCAATAAAGGCTGATCAACCCTGAAGCCAGCGAGTCTGACTCCACAGGAAGAGGACTTGTCTGCCACTTTCAGCCTTCCAGCGGTTCTGTCTGGCAAGAGAGTTTGGTGACAATGATGAGCGACAAACGGGTCAGAATTAGAACTTCCACGCCACGCTGAACGCACCACGGCTGCTCCAAACGCAGTTAGCTGCAGCGTCTCATTATTTTACCAGCAGCTTCACAATATCATTCCCCAGACAAAAGCAGGTTTAAGATTATGAAAAACTAGTGGTTATAACCCTCATTGACCCCCAGAGATCTCAGGAGCACCAGAAAAACTTCCTGGACGCATCCTGGTCCAGCTTAGCACAGAACTCTGATCCGTCTTGGCTGAGAACAGAACATTTATCACATGAGTTTTTTGAAAAGTAATCTCCACTGATCTCCTGGACGGAGTTCATCTCTAAATAAGTTGGGTTTTCTGTAAACAAAAATGCCGTAAACACAAATGCATATAACAGGATGTTGTTTGAAACATAAAACAGTTCATATTAATGAACATGGTTTTAGCAGAGGAAGAATGAAGGCTCTGAAATCAGGAGAGGAATTTGTCACCTCTGAACTCACCTTTCCCCTACAGTCTTCACACCTTAAGGTAGTAAATGCCAACCATAACTCTAAAACCTGAATGGAAGTTCCCTCGAGACAAAAGGACATTTTTTCAACAAGTGAATTGTGAAATTCCAACTCTGCAGCATTCATGTCTTTCACAATCAGGGGCAACACTTTCAGTTGTTCATTACTCTGAGAATTGTCGTGTCTTAAAGCTAAGAGTTAAAACTTTAGTCACAAACAGTCAATAAATTGCTTTAAACCGCATGTGGACGGACGTGTTTTTGCAATCTCTATGCAAATGTGGGAACTGAAAGGTCAAACAATGATGTCCTGGAGTCAGAAACATTCTGAGAAAAACCAGATGAACATTCTTGAACTTCAAGTTGAGACTCAAACTCTTGAGGTCCACCCCAGTCAAGTCTCTGAGACTCGAGTCCATCTCTGCCATTGAGCTTCACAGCTTGTATCTGAGGTGTGAAGAGAAACGACTTCCTGGATTCAAACTCAAACTCTGACGATCGTCCTGGTTCTTTGTATTCGTTTTGTTTCATGAACAAGTGTGTCATCTGCAAAACGTGTGATTTGCTCAGTAAAATGCAGAACTGGATACAAAAACTTCTGGGAAGATCTTGGACCATGGTGTCCAAAGTCAGTCCTCGAGGGCGGAGATCCTTCATGGTTTCCAGCCAATCTGCCATTGAAGGTCCTTATTGGCCAAACACACCTGATCCAGGTAATCGGCAGCAGATAAGGATTTCTGGAAAACCTCCTTACAAAAACATTGATACACTCTCACACATGACAATGGTACGTTCCATCTTCACGACATATCCGTATGAACCTCTAGAGAACTTCAAGACACACCTGGGCTCCCCTTAAGATACGATACTCCAGACTGACAACCCAAGAAAATCTGGTCAAACCCATTGACGTGAATAGAGATGGAGTCAATTCAGTCACTATTAGCAAGAAATAATTGGTCCAAGAATCTAATGCTTGAGGTTGGGCACCATGTGGTCTTATAGACATCTGATTGGCCACTTTGATTTGCAATAAAGAAAATATCATGAAAAATAGAGTATTTATTCTTGCTGAACCTGACAGTAATGCTATTTACTTTCTAGGACCAGCAGATACTTCCTGTTTGGGATGAACAGGACAGTTCTGTGGTCAACCCCCCAAAGGGTTATGACGAACTTACAAACCAACCACAGGTATAGAAGGAAACCCTGAAAGCCAGAGACTAGCCAAGAAAGGTTGGACTTTCTAGAACTACAATAAACTAGTTCAACCTGAGGCACTGCTCAGACCAGGGCCAAGAGCTTTGTTACAAGCCAGTGGAAATGTTTTGCACTAGAGTATGAAACTGATGACAAATGAAACTCAAGCTTTTTTTGGCAAGACAGATAAATTACCAGTGCATGTTTGGAGAAATTAAAGTTTTCAGAAAGCTTTGTTATGCAACATTTCCACTCCAGCTCTTCTAGAGAGCTTAAAGTATTAGTTTTTACAAGGGTTGCATGTAGAAATATTTAAAGCCATTATGTTAGCAATGTATTGAGAGATACATTTAAGAGATTATCTACAAGCAGAGACTCTTTAATAGACTTTCATTTTGAAAACCTTCAAATGCCTCAGTAGGCCTTCTGTCCCTTAGAGCCGGTCGGCCCCTTTTCACCTTCAGAGGAGGGCAGAGGAATGTGGTCAAAGGTGTCCTGGGTGTATTTGGCGTCGGAGCGGAAGTCCCGAGCTCGCTGGTACCCGCTGCTGGTGTAGACCACGTGGGACGAAGGGTACAGCGGGCGCTGCTCCACCATGCCCAGGGGAACCTGCTCGGAGGTCCAGGCGAAGCGTGGGAAAGGACGCTCAGGTTTGAAGGTCATGGCGTTGGTGACCACCTGTCCTAGTCCTGCATCCTGCTCGTTGAAGAGGACCGTGTTTGAGCCACGGCCAGAACCAAACCTGGAGGTGTAAGAACCATCGAAGCCCAGTCCAGTCTGACCAGAACCTGCAGGAGAACCTCAGTGAGAGTTCATCTTCTCAGAACACTAAAAGAAAAACATCCATACCTGATTTTCTAGAGGGATAACAAGCTCCAAGGCTGAAGAGGAGAAGGCCAACCAAAGAAATCCTGTAGAGGAGAAGAACCTCAGTAACTCCAGAACCAACAGAACCCCAACCAGAAGAGAACTTACTTCCCCACACACTGATCCATCATGATTAAGTCTGGAAGCACAAAGTGAAGAAGAGAATTCAACCACAGCTGGATGATACCTTCTGATCTCTGAAGCTCCATATTTAAACGCTTCTGTTCTCTTGGATTAATTAACCTCATTCATCTCACCTGGTGTCCTGCAGCTCCGTCATGCTTCCAGGTGAGCATCAACATTAACAGGAGTTCGTGTTGATGCTCCTCTGACATCAAAGGAAATGTAAAATCACGGGTAAACTTGATTTTATTGTTAAAAAGACATATTTTCAGTCTCTTTAATGGTCAAAGATATCTCCAGCTTCAGAGGGGAAACGTTTGTTCACCTGTCGGAAAAAATAGAACATTTGCATAACCTGTGATAATGCAGGCATGAATGTTTTTGTTGAAAGTAGTCACTAAAGATGCTGAAGGTTCTTGCTGAAAATGGTGATGCAACTTACTTTGATTGTGTAAGGGATATGCTGAAAAAACACAACAATTATTTGCAAAATGCTAAATTTGCTAAAAGGCTGGAAATTTTGTTAAAGAACTATGAAATGGTGCTGAAGTTGACCTAAATTCCTGAAAAATTTGTCGTTAAATTGCTTAAAAATCCCTCATACATGCCAAAAAATATTTAGCATGTTGCTTAAGTATAAGCTAAAGTCCAAAATAGCCTAAAGTTCCTCAGTAATCTAAATTAGTCAAAAACGTTAGCTTGTTTCTAAAATATTAGCTAAACTCCAAATTAGCATAAAAAACCCCAGTAGATAAAAATAAGCCAAAAAAGACAACTTGTTGCTTAAATACTAGCTAAATTCCAAAGCAGCCTAAAATGCCTCAGTAAACTAAATTAGCCAAAAACGTTAGCATGCTGCTAAAATATTAGCTAAACTCCAATTTCGCATAAAACCTCGTAAATCACAAATTAGCCCAAAAAGCTAGCATGTTGCTAAAATACTAGCTAAATTACAAAATAGGTTAAAATTTGTCAGTAAACTAAATTGCTAAGATGGAAGCTAAACTTTAAGTTAGACATCCCCCCCCTCAGCTTACTAAGCATTTTTACAATTTAGAGAACCAGTTCCCTTAATAGACTAGTTACATTTGTCGCACCAAAAAAAAAAAAAAAAAACTGCTGCTCAAAATCTCTGATTGTTTAACAGGAATTTGGTTTCCTTCCTTGAATAAGTTCAGTGTTTGGATGAAATAGTTTTCATATTACACCAAACTGTTAAACTCATGAAGGTTTACTGAAAGAATTTGATCTGATCAAGAAACTGATGGAGGAAAATGGATGGAGAAGTGGGGACAATGTTGAGGCTACACCACCACCTAGTGGCAGCAGAGTGTAACTGCAAGAGTTCCTTATGTCAAGAAAACTGAAATGTTTTGCAAAATAAAAGAAGTATCTTTGACACAAAGACAAAGTTAAAGATTTGCATCCACAACATCTCCAGCTGATCCAGAAGATCTAATGGAACAGCTTCCAGTTCTCCTTCAGAGTTAGAGAAGTGAAGAGAACAACAAACCAAAGAACTGAAAACAGGAGCTCAACCGGAAAGTGTAGATCAAGTGGATCAAGGATCTGGAAGTCCGGTCTGGAAGAAGAACCTGGGACCAGAACAGTATCCAGAGGAGTCCAGTGAATTTCCAAACCTGCAGGCTGAACTTTGGCACAAAAACATCAGCGCTCGTTCCTCGACGTGGATTTATCAGAAGATAGTTTTATGAGAGGAGAAAAGGAGCCGCTCACGCTTCAGACCTTGACCCCACTGATGATGCATCACCTGAGGAACTCACCTGTGACCTACAACCGAGTCCAACCGGCATGAGGAACCGGAAAGCTGTGATTGCTTCCAGCTCAAGTTTACAACATTTATTATCTGTTTGTCTGAAACAGACGTCATTTCTCACCGACTACAATCAACGTCTGAGTTCACAACACGGATTTATATCTGTGCTATTGTTAATTATGAATATTAATGAAGTATTGGTTTTTACATGAATAAAGCTCCATCCATCCATCCATCCATTAGGGCTGGGAATCACTGGGTACCTCACGATACGATACGATACGCGATACATGGTTCGCGATATCGATAATATCGCGATACTGCG
>NC_050530.1:53772-118015 GCF_002922805.2 Oryzias melastigma
CCATCCATCCATTCATCCATCATCCATCCCTCCATCCCTCCATCCATCATCCATCAATCCATCAGCCATCCATCCATCCATCCATCCATCCATCCATCCATCATCCATCATCCATCAATCCATCATCCATCCATCCATCATCCATCCATCCATCATCCATCCATCCATCCATCCATCCATCCATCCATCCATCCATCATCCATTTTGACTAAACATCTGGTGGTGAAATATTTCTTTTTTTCAGGTCCAAAGTTACGAGTCTCTGTTCACGCGTCCATGTTAAAGTCTTGGTCAGAACTTTAAATTTCAAATTAAAAGTTTTTGCATCTGGTGTCACAGGTTCCAGTCCGGTCTCTTGGTCAGAAGTTGGAGTCAAAAATGATGATGAAGATTCTCTTCTGTGGAGTCTCAAGTCAAATCCTTCATGAGTGAATTGATATGAAATTATACTAAAAATATTCTTCTGTGTTTTTCTGTTCCAGGTGATGCTCAATGAAGCAGATTAACAGTAAACCACAAATACAGCGTGAAGGGGTTAAAGGTGACCATGTAAGTCAACCTCAAACGAACTGTTGTGGCTGCATTCCTCTCACCTCTTATCAAATCATCACAGTCTGACCTCCCAAACCTCATTTCCCTCTTTACGGTGCAGAATTCCCCTGAACTAAAGCAGATGTCAGCGGTAAGATCAGACCCAGCTGGAGGTTTTGAGCGACACGAGGAACATCTGTGTGAAAGATCTGAGTCAGTTTATGACCCGACGAGCTCCTAAAGATGTTACATAACTCTCATATCCGGTGACAAAAGGAGAAGTTTTCTGTTTGGTGAGGTTTGTGTTTCTCTTCTAACAGGTTTACATGTGAATAAATCATCTGATTTCTCTTGATTTCTATTCATACAGTAATTTTATTTAAATTGACCTCCATGGGACAAACAAAGGTTGACAAACAGGTAATAGTACCTCCATCACAGCAGGAAGTCCAAAGACAAAGTAGAGATGATAATCAGCTGATTAATTATTAATGTTTTATAGTCCTAAGTGTTGAGATAATAATGAAGAAAAGAAGAGTGGGAACATTTCCATGACAAAATAAATGATAATGCTCTACTTCCTGATTTCAGTTTTAAAGTCCTTCTTTTATTGTCTTGTCAAAATAAAATGATGAAATAATGTTTTTTCCCGTCATAAAACCCTTAAGTTTGATTTTTTCTGATTTTATCAAACAACTTCCGCATTGCGTCTTAAACTTCATTTTCTGCAGGAATTTTTGTTTGAAAATCTGAAACTTCCTGTTGATAAATCCAGCGTGGGACGCTTTCATTTCTTCAGACTTTTATTTTTTTGAGTTTCTTAACTTTGTTTCTAAATGAATAAAGTTTGATTTGATCTACTAGAGACTAACAGTTTATTCTTGTGATTGAAGAGTCACATCCTGCTGATGATCTTGATCCTGATTTTGCTGCAGAGAGGATCAGATCTGCAGATCTGAAGATTCAGAGGACAACCGTCCTGCCCCTCAGAAGCTGCAGTTTCACCCCTGAGGGGCTGATTTTTAGCTAGTAGTTAAGCAATGTGTTAGCTTTTTTGGCTATTTGTCATCTACTGAGAATTTTATAGGCTAATTTAGAGTTTAGCTTCTATTTTAGCAACATGCTAACGTTTTTAACTAATTGGTTTGCTTGGAAATCTTAAACTTTTTCTGAGTTTAGCTAGCAGTTAAGCAATGTGTTAGCTTTTTTGGCTAATTTGGAATGTACTGAGTTTTTTATGCTAATTTGAAGTTTAGCTAATATTAGCAACATGCTAACGTTTTTGACTAATTTGTTATCTACTGAGGATTTTTGGGCTAATTTAGAGTTTAGCTTCTATCTTAGCCACATGCTAATGTTTTTGGCTAATTTAGTTTACTGAGGAGTTTTAGGCTATTTTGGAGTTTAGCTTATGCAACAAGCTAGCTTTGGGGGGGGCTAGTTTGGCATCTACTGAGGTTTTTTGGGGCTAATTTGAAGTTTAGCTCATATTTCAGCAACACACTAAATATTTTTGCAAAATTGACATGTATTAGGGATTTTTAAAGACTACTAAATTCTCAGAAATTTAGGTCAATTCAGTGCTCTGTCATAGTTCTTTAACATAATTTCCAGTCTTTCAACAAATTTAACATTTTGCAAATAGCTTCTGCATTTTCAGCAAATCCTTTCAGCAATTAAAGTAAATTGTGTCACCATTTTCAACAAAAAGCTTCAGAATCTTTAGTGACTACTTTCAGCAAAAAGCATTCACACATTATCAGTGGTAATGCAACTTTTTTAGTTATTATTTATTTCCACTTCCTCACATGTTTTGACATGTAAAAACTCCTTCATACTTTCTGCTATTTCTACAATCTCAGTATTAAAACATGCAGATCTTAAGGACGTTATCGCTTGTACTTTTGGTATTCGTAAACTTTACGGTTTTACGATTTTACGCAATTTATCTGATTTTTTTTTAAGGACATAAATAGAGAAATGTCGAGTTTTTCAAAAACTTTATTCTCTTTTCAAACTCATACAATCGTGGTGTCAAAACGTTCAGGATCCTTTTGGTCCTGTAAATCTTTTCACAATTTAACATTTTACACAATTTTTGCGATTTTTTTTTTTTTCACAAAATTCCTCAAATTCTTAGTGCAGTTTTTGCAAATGATGCATGTTTGATATCAAAATGTTCAGCACGTTCAGGACATTCCTGCTTCTAGTTTTCTTTATTTTTCACTCAAACATCTTGAGGATCGTTTTGTTAGGAGACGTTCGGACTCTTTAAAGCTGAAGGTCATGGACTCACAGGTCCAGATCTGGAGGTTCGGTCCATCATGATCCCATGAGTCCCACATCCTCCTGGAACGGATCCATCTGAAGAAAACTCAACGTTCCTCGCCTGACATGAAAGAAAATCTTATTTTAACCTTTTTAGTGAATGTTTTTGTGTATGGGTTGGATCTCCTGGTTTTCTCTTAATCAGCTTCATGTAAAGTGAGAACAAACTTAACGCATTGGCGCCACCTGCAGGAAGATCCTGTTTCTGCCTCAACTGCTGTAATAAAAGTTTGACACAACCTGTTTTTGCAAAAACACAAAATAGTTGAAGGTTAAAAGACTAGAAGACATGTTTAAAATCCACATTAAAGACACTTGATAAAAGTCATGTGTTCATCCAGGTTGTTCTATCATCATAACTGAAAGGAAGACAGCAAAGAAAAAGGACACTGGGAGAAGATCAGAAACTAAAATCTTTATTTATAAAATCCAGTGTTGACAGAAGAGAAAGTCGAAATAATTTAGTTTTCTTTTATTTTATTTGAACTGGTCGGATTATCATTTTACACAAAAGAAGACATCTGTAAGGTCAGAACAGATCCAGAGTTTGATCCCTGACACACCTGCTGATCAGACAAACACCTGTGAACAGCATCAGAGTTAAAGCTGCTCTTCCTCCTAAAAATAAATTTAAAATCATTTTCATCATAAAATTATTCTGTGGGATTTTGTAACAGGGCGGCACGGTGGGGTAGTGGTTAACACTCTCACCTGAATGTGGCCCTAAAACAGAAAGAGCTGTCCAGGAGGAACTCCACCTTCACCCAACAGTGGCTGGGATAGGCTCCAGCAACCCCAAAAGGGATGGAATGTTCCTCCAGTGGAGAAGAACGGCAACATTTAGCACTTTGGGATGAGTTACCGTCAGAAACCAAACGTTGGGTCTCAGTTTTAGAGTACATGAGAGAAAAAGAGCTTGACCTTTACTGTGTGAGTCGTTCTAAACGTGCTTCATTTCCTTTTCCTGTTTCCTGTCACACACGTCAAACGGTGAGTTTTAATGAGATTACCAAACGTTTAAGCTCGACTGACTGCAAAAGTAGAATTCAGAGCAGGACTTTAAGCAGTTTTGACACTAAATTGAAGAGATTTTCATTCATTTTATTATTACTTTGTATTTTTTCCTCTCTTGAAATAACCTGATAATCATAAGAAAAGAACCCTCCACTGTGTCGTCTTCTGTAGATTACTTTAAACTCGCAGCTAAATGTTTGATCATTTTTTTTATTATTATTATTTTTATTTAATAGTTTATTTGACAGGGACAAAGTGCAAAATCATTAAAGATGCTTCACACCAGATTATAGCCGAAGCTAGTTTCTGTCTGTAGTTCAGAAACAAGTAAAAATCAACACAAACCTTAATATAAATGTAAACAGTCATTCAGTACATCAAACAACTGATTATATAATAAAATTAACAATCATTCGTTCAACTACACTCTTAATTTGAACATTAGAAATCTTGACTGGTTACACAATAAGAATAAATAAAATTATACAATAACATTTTGCTCAGACCACATTGTGTTATTTACAATCCTTAATGTTGACACTGATGCTTTTAAACTTCATGTTTTTGCATCATATAACACCAAACCTTAACATGGTAGTTTAATGCAGATTCCAGGTTTCTAATAAATCAACTTTTAGTTCAAACATCTTATGCAGTCTAAACAAGCGTCAGAGATGAAGTCAGGTTCCTTTGATAGTTTTAGTCAAATATAAAACTTGTTACCAGATAATGTATTCAAAATGTGCAAAATGCTAAGAAATTGAGGTCTTTTCAGAAAATAAATTATTTTAATTTCACAATTCCTTAGTGTTTATTGTTCTGGAGGCAAAAACATCAAAGATTTGAACATTAAAAACGTTTTTAAACCTAAATTGTTCAAGAAAAATTCTTTATGTATTTTAATAATAATAATGCAAATATGCTTTTATTAAGAGATAAAAGTGATGAAGATGAAGCATGCAGACAAACAAAAGCTTTTTTTTAATTTAGTTTTTTTAACCATAATGTTTTAATTAAACTTGAGATTAAACTTTACGTTTTTTTATGTGAAATTTAGCAAATCATTATGTAAATTTTGATGAGAAAAACATTGTATTTTAATTTTAAAAAATATTTTAAATATGTTAAATTATTATAAGAAAAATTTAAATTTTAAAACACCAAAGAAGGAACTATAATACTTGTTTTTTTAAATCAAGATCAGTGAAACAAATATTAAATTTCGCTAACTCTCTCCACTACGGCTACCGACGAGGGCCATTTGACCCCGCCTTCTGTGGAGCTGCTGCTGCGGAGGATCGACCATGTCGGATCCGGAGTCTCTGAGGTGCTCCAGCGTCAGGAACCGCGGCGGCGTCCAGAGGGTGGAAGGAAAGCTGCGAGCGAGCGTGGAGCGAGGAGATTACTATGAGGCGCATCAAATGTACAGAACTTTATTTTTTAGGTGAGACTTCTGCCGCTCAAACTGCTGTTGTAATGTGGACTCGAGGCCTGTCGGTTCCAGATCGTTCGGCTGTCAACCCTGCTTTGAGAGGAACGTTTGTGGTTGGCTGGGCCGCACCGGGGCCCCGCCTACCTCTGCCGCTCCGCGTATGTGATTGGTCGACAGTCGTGTCAGCTTGGAGGAATGACTAACTGAGCTAGCTAGGTTTCAAACAGCACCGCTAATATTTAGCTAATGACAGGAGAAAAAATGACTTATTCAAGATAGAAACGCAGTTTGTTTGGGCTTTTATTAAAACATAATACTTGTTTTAATTCTGCTTTTAAGACCGCCGCTGTTTTATTGTAGAAAAACTGTTATAATTTATAAAATGTTGGGTAAAGCTAGCCAGCTGTGTTAGCATGTTGCTTAGCATTGTGCTTCGATTCGCCGGGTTTAAATAAATAAATAAATAAAAACGCTGCTAATTAACATTTGGGACACCGGGTTGTATCAGTTACTTATTTATTATTTTTATTATATATATATTTAATTTTATAGTCATAGTTGAACATCAACCGGCTGTCGCCGGTTCTGATCTCGAAAGTTTTTGAGTCCTTGGAGGAAATATAGTCTCACAGTGTCCTTAGATTTAAAGAAACTTTAAGTTTATTTTGGTAAAAGTTTTATGTTAATGTCATATCTGTTGAATGTTAAAGAAAATGCTCTTAAATCTGATTTAAGTCCACTAGTTTGGTTGTTTATTTGATTCTATTTAAAGAAAAACTTTATTGCACATTGTTTGATTTACAGAGATTCACACTCAGTAATGCAATAAAACAAGAAATAATAGAAATAGAAATATTTTCACATCAAAATATTGAATCTTTCACATACAGAGAAGATATTGGTTGCGTTTTGTTTGTCAGAGTTTCAGATATTATTAATATACAAATTGAAATAAGAAAAAATACAATGAAACCTGGTTTTTGTCCAGAGAATTTTCATTTGTGAATGTGATATTTGGCCAAAATGCATTTATGAAGAACAAACCAGAATCCTTTTTCATATTCTTGATATGTGACCCAACCAGACGTCCTTCCAGAACAAAATAAAACAATCTTTGATGTAGTCATGAATGAAATCCCACATTTTCTGCCAGAATGTTTGACTGTAAACACGCTGACCTTCCTCCTGATGTTGCTGTGAAGTTTCCTAACTTCTCTGTTCTGATGTTTCTCTTCACTCTGAGCTCACAGGAAGTTTAAAATGACATTCAAAACAATACATTCCTCACAGGTGTTGTCTCCTCCCCTCTGATCAGGTACATGTCTCAGGCCAAACACGCCGAGGCCCGGGAGCTGATGTACCATGGCGCTCTGCTCTTCTTCAGCCACAACCAGGTAAGCTGCATTCGCCTCTCCACATTTCTAGGAAATGGTCTTTCACATTTTGTTTCACTGACAAAATAAAATCTGTTTTTTAGCAAAACAGTGCAGCAGATCTGTCCATGTTGGTGCTGGAGGTTTTGGAGAAGTCCGATGCTAAAGTGGAAGATGAAATATTAGGTGGGTGGAGCGATGGAAGAGACAGAACAACAGAAAAGTCTTGGTTTCATGTGGGATCTCTTCTGTCGGAGCAGAACATCTAGCTAAGCTGTTCAGCCGGATGGACCAGAACTCTCCAGAGAGAGCAGCGTTTGTGTCCAGAGCCTTGAAGTGGTCCACCGGAGGATCCAGCAAGTTGGGCCACCCGAAGCTGCACCAGCTGCTGGCTCTCACCCTATGGAAAGGTAATCAATCGTGTGAGGAAGATTCTCCTTTGACACAGAAACCAGTCCAAAACTTCAGGGTAGAATCGTGTCTGAGTCTCAGGCGTTCGTGCTGCGACTCGTCAGGACAGCCTGGGGGGGCGCCGACGGTTTCCATTTGAGCAGAAGATTCCAAACTACGACGTTGCAACATCTGTGTGGAAATACAGAACAGTCTCCATTGAAGGCTGTTCTGAGAATCACTTGATAAAGCTTCACTCAGAACCGGACTTTTCTGCTTTAACAAACACACCTGTCAGATTTCTGGAGCTCTTATTTTGAAAGTTCATCTCCACAAGACACTTCCTCTGTTTAATCTAACAATTCTTAAAGAAGCAAATTACGGTTCTTTGAGAAACTCTGTGATTTTGGTCTGTTTTTAGTGTGTTAAAGTACAGATATCATTTTTTCTGGCTGATAGCGATTACCCATAATTCCTCTGCAGCTGTGACTGATACTGATTACCCATAATTCCTCTGCAGCTGTGACTGATACTGATTACCCATAATTCCTCTGCAGCTGTGACTGATAGCGATTACCCATAATTCCTCTGCAGCTGTGACTGATACCGATTACCCATAATTCCTCTGCAGCTGTGACTGATAGCGATTACCCATAATTCCTCTGCAGCTGTGACTGATACTGATTACCCATAATTCCTCTGCAGCTGTGACTGATACTGATGTTTGTCGATATCAGTTTTAAACGTCTATAATAACAAGTTTAGATTTGCTTCTTTATAAGAACGAAGAACTTTTCTTTTACTGCACAATCACGTTATACTCGACCTTTTTGAAATAGGAACAATTGTGAAAATATATCTGAAAACATTTACTATTAGACTAACTAAATCATAAACTTTCTATTGTCAGGAACAATAATTTTTTATTCTGATACGATAAACTCAAATAATGCAAATATCGGCCGATACGATACTGACACCGATATATCGTTGATTCATAGGAAAAAAATCAACTCAACTCTTTTAAAGTAACATTTCTTCTATGGAAATTGTGTTTTTAAAATGTTTTCTGATGATGAAGGACATGTAAAATTAATTCTGAGTATTTCTTTATTTAAATGGTTGTGAATCAAGAAAAAATATCGTTTGAAAAGCCTGTAGTTGTTATGTGGAAGCTCAAAACGGCGGGCTACAAGCTCCGCCCCTTTCTCCCAGCTGGAATCTGGATCAGAACTGAACAGCTGGATCGCTCTGATCTCCTTTGTTGTTTGTGCTGCTCGGCTGACGTTAGGTTGGGGCTGTAAGCTAGTGGGAGAACAGAGAGCTCTCAGCAACAGGGAGGGGAAGGGGGGCGGGGTTGCTCTGGGAATCCCGCCCACGACTCGGAGGTGAATTTCTAATGCACTTGTGATGTCCTAAATTTTTTTTTTTTTAATTCAGGCTAAAAACAGAATGATAATTAAGACGACTGGAAATGCTTTGAAAACACATCAGAAGATGATACTTGAGTCTATGAATGAAATTCTTCTCATAAAACATGAACTTCTCCTCCGACCGTCTTCTGGATCCTTCTCCCTTCCTGCCGTTCCAGAACAAAACTACAGCGAGTCTCGTTACCACTTCCTGCACTCGTCTGACGGCGAGGGCTGCGCTCAGATGCTGGTGGAGTATTCGGCGTCACGGGGGTACCGCAACGAGGTGGACTTGTTTGTGGCGCAGGCCGTCCTACAGTGAGTGAACGCATCACACCCAAACAACACACTGGAGATTGTTGGAATATCACAGAAGGATTTTATCCTTTAGATTGTAAATATTTACATCAGAAACAGTCTTTGAACGCATCACGCCGTTTAAATGGTCCTAAGACGTGAGAATGTGTTCCTCCTCTGCAGGTTCCTCTGCCTAAAGAACAAGAACAGCGCGTCTGTGGTGTTCAGCACGTACACAGAGAAACACCCGTCGATACAGAAGGGCCCCCCCTTCGTCCAGCCGCTCCTAAACTTTATCTGGTTTCTGCTGCTGGCGGTGGACGGGTGAGGACCGCCTCCTCCGTCTGTAGATTGTGTTGAGGGACGATCTTTAACCGGGAGCTGCCGTGTCTTTCAGGGGTAAATTAACCGTTTTCACAGTGTTGTGTGAACAGTATCAGCCGTCTCTGAAGAGGGATCCCATGTATAACGAGGTGGGGCTCCACAGAACAACCAGACTTTTAGTTTTTATCATCTGTTAAAACACTTTCCTGTTTTTTCTCCTCAGTATCTGGACAGAATAGGACAGCTTTTCTTTGGCGTTCCACCCAAACAGTCGCCATCGTACGGCGGCCTTCTAGGTGAGCCGAACCGTTCCTCAGGTCGAAGGTTCCTGCTTGTAGAACACCTGTATAACTTAACCAAGAAGAAAATAACACTTATGTTGCTTCAGATCTAAGAGAAGCTTTAAATGCTGAAACATTTAGGTTTCCATGGAAACCACCCGAGCATCTTGGGTCCAAGATAGCATATCAATTATAAAACAGCTTAGGATGAACCAATAAAGTTAATTTAGCTTCTATGTGAGCAGAAGGAACAACAGAACCTGATGAAGAACCCGACCAAACCCAGAACGGATCGGAGAACTTCAGGCTCTGGAAATGTTCACGTCTCAGGAGAAACAATGTGGAGCTGAAAGATCCGTCAGAGCAGGAGAGTCAAACTGGATCACACGAGGGAGAAAAATCCAAAACAGACCTTAGATCGCGGGTCGAACAGGAGAAACATTTATTAAACACTCTAAAACGACATTTTTATAATGTTAAAACTGTAACTTTAACGTAATTATGAACTAGATATACAGGATTACCTGTGATCATGCTAAAGTGAATGCTGGAAGCTGAATTTGGCCGCTGAAGATGCTGAAACTGATAGCCAGATAAAATATGAGCTAAATTCCAAATTACCCTAAAATAATAATAATTAAAAAAAAGCTTGTAGCTGAAATATTAGCTAAACTCCAAAAAACCTAGCATGATGCCAATTTTTAAAACTGCAAATTTTAACTTTTTCTCTCCATAAAAATATATTTTGTCAAAATTATAAAAGTTGGAAATGAACGCAAGATACTGTCGGGTCATTAATAATAAAATAGGATGATCTGGAGGGCCGGATAGAATTACCCAGAGGGCCGGATCCGGCCCCCGGGCCTTGACTTTGACACATTTTAAAATATTAGAAATGAGTTTTTAGAATAATTAGACGCCGGATTGCCTCCACGCTGCTGATCCGGATGCGCTTCCTCCTGCAGGAAATCTGCTGAACAGCCTCATGGGTTCTGGTGAGGATGACGATGGTGCTGAGGAAGCTCAGGAGGACAGCAGCCCCATCGAGCTGGACTGACCCCCCAGACGAAAAGACTGTCCCCTCCTTCACCCCCACGCGGGGTCAGGGCGGAGAGCCGTCTCGGGTTTCTACTGGCGTGCTGTTCCAAAACTCCCATCATCCTTTGCGTCCCTGGAACCGAACGCGCCCTGACCCACCAGGACACTTCATTTCCCATCATTCTTAGTTCGGGACGCTGATCCGGTGTGGATTTCTGGAACTGTTTGAGCGCGACGGCGCCGCCTGGTGGCGTTTTTCTCTTTTTTCCTCATTTCTGTCTAACTTATTCCTAGAGAGGGCAGCTCTGTAGTGTGAGGGCGTGTTCTCCAGCTCGGCGCTGACGCCCGGAGGTCTTCCAGCGCCGCCATCTTTCAACATTAGCCCTTTAGGCAGAGCCGATTGTGAGATAATTCAGTTAAATAATAAATCATTTCTTCACATGAATGTTTCAATGGATCCCAAACATCTGAATCAGTTCAAAGCAGAGCGTCAGGTTTGAATTCTGACCGAACGTCCAAACGCTGCTGACGTCTGAGGAGCGTTTTAGCCTTTTCAACAACAGTACACTAACCAATAAAGATCAACTGAGAGGAGTTTGACAAACCGCGTCGCCTCTTTTCTTTCTGAGCCCAAAAACCACCAGAAGACGGACTCCTTCCTCTCTACGGTCTTTATTTACAAAGGGGGGGGGTTCAGGTCCGGGTCTGCAGGCTGAGCCTCTGGGCCGCCTCGGACAGGTGGGCCATGCCGGGCTGCTGCGCCTGATGCTTGACGTGCTCCAGGGTCCGAACCTGAGGAGACGAAGACCACGTCAGAGGAAGAGGAGTCCCAGCACTAAACACACTATTAATATAAAGCACTGGTAAAAAATGAAGGGAACGCCTCAATGTTCCTCCAATCAATCCTGTCATCAAACCCACCAATCAGGAAGCAACACTGACAGTAGAGCTGCTACAAACGATTATTTTAATGGTCGACTAATCAGGTCATGGGAAAACTGGATGTAAAACACACATCTTAACCATCATTAGCTTTAAACTAAATAAAAACTAGATATATAGAATTACCTGTGATAATACTAGTGTGAATGCTGGAAGATGAATTTGGCCGCTGAAGATGCTAACGTTGATAGCCAGCTAAATAGTAGTTATATTAGTTAAAATCCAAAAACTAAAAAATATCCTAAATTAGCCAAAACAGCTAGCATGTAGCTGAAATATTAGCTAAACTCCAAAATAGCCTAAAAAATGATACATCCTAAATTAGCCAAAACAGCTAGCATGCAACTAAAATATTAGCTCCAAAATAGGCTAAAAAACTGAAAAAAAGAGCATAAGTTAGCCAAAACAGCTAGCATGTAGCTGAAATTTTAGCTGAACTCTGAAATAGGCTAAGAAAAAAAATCCCAAATTAGCCAAAATAGCTAACATGTAGCTAAATAGGATAAAAAACTGAAAAAAAAAATCCAAAATTAGCCAAAATAGCTAGCATGTAACTAAAATATTAGCTAAACTCCAAAATAGGCTAAAAAACCTTAACAATTACCAAAACAGTCCAAAATGTTAGCAGAACGTTATTATAACTTTCAACTTTACTACACTCAGACTCCATATAACGTAAAGTAACGACTAACCGACTTTTAAATCACCCATCGACTACTTTAATAACGGATCAGTCGACCCATCGACTACTTTAATAACGGATCAGTCGAGCCATCATGGCCGCCCTGGCTCACAGCTCCATGTTTGTGGTTCACTCACAGACAGCCGGGTGTCGCTCAGGCCCTGCTTGTGGCTGAGGTTCCACAGGTTGACGGCGAGCTGACTCAGCTTGTTGTTCCTCAGATCGCCGTGAGCGAGCAGGACGCCGAACAGGGAGAAGGCCAGGGCGCTCTGCCGGCGGGCGCTCTGCTGCAGGCGGGAAGACGCACAGACGGGTCACAAACAAACTACTGGTGGACATGAATGTTTGACCCCGCCCACAAAGATAATGACATCACAGCAGGAGAAACCATTGATGTTCAAAATCCACTAACGAAACCAGAACATCCAAAGGAAGTTTGGAAATTATTATGGGATGACCATTTTGTTGAAAAGTCTAAAATCTTAGCAATCTTCACTAAATTTCACACATTCTGCTTAAGTCTACAACCACAATTAAAGTTTGTTGACCTTTGACCTTGGGAAGAGACTGCCGTCTTTACTCTACATAAATGTAAACTCGTCCTGATTTTGATTTATTATCTCTCAACTCCTCGAGCATCACTGGGGAAGTTAACAATATGACATACAATATGAAAAAATACGTAATGTGGGCGTGGCTAGAAAAATATCTCAGTTGCTAAGGAAATCCAAAATTTACTTTATCCGATTCTTCTAAAAATTACATCGATGTGTTCGTCACCCCCAGCAGACCAAAAAATAAAATGGTTGCTATGGAGATAAACCAACAGGAAAGCCGCCATTTTGAAAAAAAGTTTTCCTTTATCACTTTGTTTTGTGCAGCTCTGAATGGATGGAATGAAAAGAAAAATTAGATTTTTAAAAAAAAATCAGAATCCAGCATCAGACTGAGTGAATTAAAGTCCTGTCACTTTAAACATTCTGATCAACACTCGTGATCGAACTATGACAGAAGGGAACCGCTGAAATGATGACGCAGCATTTTGGCGTGGACTGACCTCGTCCCGGGCCAGCGCCTTCAGGTGGTCCAGGATCTGTCCAATCAGAGTCTCACACAGCTTGTTGATCTCTGAGAGGAACTTGGGGTCTCCTCCGTACAGCGTTTCATTGGAGTCCACTGATGGGGGGAGGGGGGTCATGTTAGGGAGGAGTCACAGTGACGTGTCACATGATGTGATTTTGGTGAATCAGCAGATCCTGTAGCTGTTATTTTACACTTCAATGCTTTTATTTTGAAGGGGATGAACATTAAAAAGGCTGAACTGTAGGAATATAAAGAGTCCAGCAGCTTCCATCAATATCAGGACACGAACAGCAGGTGAGGGTCACCTTTGGGGATGGAGTACAGGAACGTCTCCTGACTCATGGCGGCCAGCAGGGGGAGGGCGCTCAGGTACACCCGCACCTTGGCGTCGGTGTTCTCCTCCCAGGTGTAATCCTGCACGATGTTGAGGAGACCTCGCACCAGGTAGAGCACGCCGTGCTCCGGATGGTCCTGCAGATCCAAACGAGGAGAGGACGGATTACTGTAGAGGGGGAGGAGCCAGCTGGTGTTAGAGGATGCTGGGGGGCGTTACCGGGACAACCAGCAGCGTGGCCAAGAAGTTGTTGATGAAGTCCAGCAGGAAGCTCTCCGAGGAGCGAAGCTTCCCCTCGATGCTGATGGAGTGAGGAACTTCTGGGAGAACGCTGACGGCTGCCTTCAGGAACGCATCGGCTGGAGGAGAAGAGGAGAAAAAAAAGACATAAGTTGGAAGAAAACAGAGGATGAGACAGAAGGAGGAACCGGAGAAGAACAGAGGAACAAATGGAAGACGAGACGGAAGAAGGCGGAGAAGACAAGATGGAAGGAAACAGAGAAGACATGACAAAAAGAAAAGGAAAAGAACATGGAAAAGACGGAAGAACATGGAAAAGGTGGAAGGAAACTGAATAGACGTAAGAATACGGAAAATATGAAAGGTCATGGAAAAGACAAAAGTAAACGGAAAAGACGGAAGAACACGGAAAAGACGAGGTGGAAGAAACCGTGAAGTCCAGACAGAAAATCAAAGATGAGCTTCTGGACGGAGCGAGGAGCCGCTCACCCTGAGACAGACACTGGTTGGCGAGGGCGACCTGGCCGGACAGCAGGTAGAGGTTGAGCCGAGTGAAGATGCTGCTGAGCGACGGGATGGTGATGAAGCTGTAGGCGGCGCACGCCTACGGGACGGACGCCGTCAGACACTTCCCGGACGTGAACAAAGAACGGCAGGAGTTCTGCTCACCCTGACGAAGGCGGCGGTTTTCCGGGAGTGGCTCCCCCTCATCACCCTCCGGGTCTCCATGGCGAGCTGGTTCACCGTCTGACACACAGAAGCACAGCAGACATGGAGACGGCGGCCCGAAGGCCTCCAGCAGAACCTGACGGACGCTCACGTGGACCAGCTGCACCAGCACCGGCTCCAGGTTGCAGAAGGTGGCTCTGGCCTCCACGCAGAAGCTCAGCTGCTGCTCAAAGTCCCGACCGAAGGACACCTGAGCAGACAGAGGACAGTTCTCCTGTTGGACCTGGAGGTCAGAGGAGATGTTTCCACGGACTCACCGTCCGCATGAAGCCGACGATCAGCAGAGCCAGAGATCGCTTCTCGTCCTCCAGAGTCAGAGAGCTGCAGACAGAGAGGAGCTGCTGACACGACCCAACAAGTCCAGCGGCTCTGAGCTAACAACCACTGACTTGACGGAGTCGTGCATGGTCTTGCAGATGTGCAGCATGGCGTTGAGGATGACCGGATCTCTGGTCAGCTCCACCTGGTGCCTGAGGAGAAACTCCACATGTCTGCTCTGAACGAGTGCTGCCACAAACGATGGTTTTGATAGTCGACTAATCACTGATCATTTTGTCAGATTAGTCGACTAATCAGGTCATACTTCATGAATGACCTGATTAGTTGACTAATGTAAAACACACATCTTAACCATCATTAGCTTTAAGCTAACAAAAAATTAGATGTATAGCAATACAGGTGATAATGCAAGTGTGAATGCTGTTAGCTGAATTTGGCTGCTGAAGATGCTGAAATTGATAGCTGAAAACCCTATAGCTGATAGCCAGCTAAAATATTAAACTCCAAAATAGCCCTAAAAAACTGAAAAAAGCCTAAATTAGCCAAAACAGCTAGAATGCAGCTGAAATGTTGGCTAAACTCCAAATTAGCTTAAAAAAATGGAAAAATTCCTAAATTAGCAAAATAGTTAGCATTTAGCTGAAATATTAGCTAAACTCCAAATTAGCCTAAAAAAGCCTAAATTAGCCAAAATAGTTAGCATTTAGCTGAAATATTAGCTAATTTGCAAAACAGCATAAAAAACTAAAACAAATCCAAAATTAGCCAAAATAGCTAGCATGCAGCTGAAATGTTGGCTCAACTCCAAATTAGCTTAAAAAAACGGAAAAAATCCTAAATTAGCAAAATAGTTAGCATTTAGCTGAAATATTAGCTAAACTCCAAATTAGCCTAAAAAAGCCAAAATTAGCCAAAATAGTCCATAAAGTTAGCAGAATGACATTATACCTTTAAATTTTACCACACTCTGACTCCATATAATATAAAGTAACGACTAATCGACTAAATTAGTCGTCGACTATTTTAAAATAGTCGATTAGTCGACTGATCGCGGCAGCTCTACTTCTGGACTCAGAACCTGCAGGTTTCTTACTTGATGAAGACCTCCATGATGGACTTGCAGACCTCCACCCGCACGCCGTCCTTCTGGAACATGTCGAGAAACGGCAGGAAGCGCTCCTGATGAGGACAGAAAGCGTGAGGAGCGGCGAGGACGCCGGTCCGGCCGGAGCGCCGCGTTCACTCACCATGGAGAAGAGGACGGAGAAGTCGTGGAAGTAGGTGAGGATCCGCCGGATCACCGACTGCAGCTGCAGAGCAGAAACCACCACAGTCACCAGGAGAACCTGGAGGGAGGGCGGGAAACCTCCGCCGGGAGCGCACCTGAGGGTAGGCGTCCTCGAAGGCGCGGTCGGGCGTCAGGTGCTTGATGATGTCGGCCAGGACCGTGTTCACCTCGCGCTTCTGAAAGGGACAGAACTCCGGAGGAACTGTCGGAGGAACGTTGGACGGAAGGCAGAGAGAACTCACGGTGAAGTGTCTGCAGGTGAACTCCACCCACACCTCCGCACAGCCGATGTAATCCTGGGGGGCGACACTGCGTTAGCGCTCGCCATCCGGTCGGACCGGGCCGATCGGAGCGCCTCATTACCTGAGGACTGCGGACTTTGGTGATGACCTTCCAGGCCTCGTTCAGGATGCTCAGCCTCTCCGACTCGGGCGGGTCGGCACACGCCAGACTGCGACCCAGAGACCCAAACAACAGGTGCTGCGGAGAGAAAACGTCAGGGGGCGGAGTCTCACCCTCTGAGGGAACCTTGGAGGAATTGACCTCTGACCTTGGGGAACCCGGACTCGTCGCAGTCTTTGATCATGCCGATGAAGTCGGTGGCTCTGGCAGCGACGAACTCCGGCCTGAACGCCCTCATGATGGAGTTCAGGAGCAAAGCACTGTGGGAAAAACAGCAGCAACTTCCTGTGACTGCATGATCCCGCTGCAATAAAAGCCCTGCTTGATCATAAAAAGATATTTCCAAACAACTAGATTTCAGTCATAAACATTGGAATTTCAAAATAAAAGCACCACAAATTGATCTAATATTTTTACACTTAATAAAACATTTTAAATCTTTGTAAATACTTGTTCGCCATGGTTTTACATCGGTCCATCATCTCCGTCAGCAGAACCTGAAACATAAAAGTGAGACGGTTCTGACGGGTCCGCTCAGAAACAGAACCCCAGTGTGGGGGGGGTCCGGACCTCTGGGGCTCGGTAGGCGATGCACTGCAGGATCCAGTTGATGGCGGGGGAGTACAGGGTCAGGTACTCGGGCACCTCCACCCTCTGGACCACCAGCAGGTTCTGGACGCTCTCGCCGCCGATCTGCCTGAAGGTGGCGAGCAGGTCGAAGAAGTTCCTGTTCAGGCTGTCCTTCAGGTGCGGCGCCACCTCCACGCCCACCTGGACGCCGGAGAGACCGGGAGGAAACCAAAACAAGGTGGAGGTTCATCGACCGTCACTGAAGTGGACGTACCCTTCACAATAAAAGCCCCAGAAGTCCTGCAGAACCCAAAAAACTATTTTCTTTTTTAAATTAATTTGATAATTTGTTTGTTCATTTTAGGTAGCACCAATTACAGCCCGAAAATAATATGAACATCTAAAACAAAAATTAAAAACAAGGAAATAATAAAACAAAAAAATATTAAAGAAATTAAATGAAGAACGCTGTAAGTTCTCCAGGATTTAAGAGAAACTGACGTTTATGTACATTTTTTTAAATTTTGTATAATTTTTATAATATTTGTTCACAGTAACCTTTAAAAATCTGTTTGTTTTTTTAAAGGTTTAGAAGAGAAAAAAATCTTAAAATAGTTTTTGTTCCAACTAAATTTGATGTTTTTTTCCATTAAATGGTTTGTTTTGTTTTATATTTTTCACTAAATAAAAAAGAGCTTAACACAACAATAAAATACACAAAATTAGCTGACAATAATATAATAAAAGTTGATTAAGTATTTAAAAATATAACAAAACATGGAGGAACTTTAATTTTGAAATTCACCACTAAAAACCTAAAAATTAGAATAAATTGTCTGAAAAAACATCACTTCCTGTCTCGGGTGAGTTAACAAAATAAAAGCCAGCGGACCCTGCAGAGGTACGCTCGGGCGTACGCCGCCACCAGCGGGTCGCCGATTCCTCGGATCATGGCGGTCAGACGGGGGAGGGTCTCCTGGATGCCTCTGTGGAGACAGGAAGGACATCAGAGGAAGAACGGACCTGGAACCAGAAACCAGAACCGGACGGACAAAAACGACCCGGACGGGCAAACCCGACCCAGAAGGGGAGACCTGATCCAGACGGACAAACCCAGACTTGAAACCCGACTCACGTTCTGCTGAGGAAGCGGTTGCACTTCAGGATGGCGGCTTCCACGTATCTGAGCTCAGAGGTTAAGGGATTTGCAGAACTTGAAAAGCTGAGTCCGGATCACGGATCAGAACCAGAAACCTAAAGTCCTGCAGGTGATGCATGGATACAGTCTGGGCAGCAGCTCTCGGATGGAGGCGATCTTGAAGAACCAGTTGAGGCAGGTCTCCTTCGCCGTGTCGTTCACGTCCTCGACCGTGAAGGATTCTGGGAAATCAGAGCAGCGGCTTTAAGATCAAACCGTTTTCCTGGACATCTGAGGAAGAACCAGAACCTTCACCTGGGAGGGGCCTCGGGTCAGAACACATGGACCAGATTCTGTCGTAGACCAGGCGGCCTGAAGGAGGAGGAGCAAACGTCAGAGCAGAACTCTAACAGGAAGTGGAGGTGACTCCACCCACCGAACGTGTCCAGGATGTCGGTGATGAGGACGAACTTGCTGGGGTAGAACTGGATCACGGCGGTGTCGGACAGCAGCTTGGAGCACTGTGGCAGAGGAAGACATTTAACAGTCTCCGCCCACGGGCCGGGCCGTGGCGTCTCCGCCCACAGACCGCGGCGTCTCCGCCCACGGGCCGGGCCACGGCGTCTCGGCTCCGTTACCTGGATGACGATCTTCAGCGCCTTGACCTTCTGGTCGGAGGCCCAGGCCTCCTTCAAGGACTGGTTCAGCTCCTCGATCCGGTTGGCGTAGTCCTGCTGGGAGAGGTTCAGCAGCTCCTTCTGAGAGCCCTGAACGCACACGAGGACGTCTGAGCATCACGCAGCAGCGAGTCTGAGACCGTCAGAACTACCAGCCCACCTCCTCCAGGTCGTCCAGCTCCTCCAGGCGGGTCCGGACCTTCTCCGACACGGCCGAGGAGCCCGGCCCGAGCGCCTTCCCTGCAGGAGCAGGTCGGGAATGTCAACAGGAGTTTCACTCCTAATGCCTGATTTATAACTCAAACATTTTGTGCACAAGTATTCAAAAGAATAAAAAATACGTTATTGTTTCATTCTGTAAAATTGAATTTGGCGCCACCTTGTGGTGGAATAATGTACCTGCAGTATAAATAGAAAGATCAGAACAAGAACAAAAACAAATGATTTTTTCTAGAGAATCAGACTAAATTCAATAGAAAAAACATCAAATTTAGTTGGAACAAAGATTTACATAAATTAGAAGCTTTTTTCTCTCCTAAACCTTTAAAAACAGTTTTTTAAAGGTTACTATGAACATCAGATTCTGGGATTAAAACGAGATTAACTCAAATGAGAGATCAGGAATATACTTTTATTTTGACAGATGCTCCGCCCCTCAAGATGACGTAACAATTTAATATTAGTTTTATACATAAAGGGTATATAGGGTCAAAGGTCACCTGTCAAAATGACTTTGATATTCCTGATCGGATGATGAAACGAGGAACTATTTCTCACTGAAGTTTGAGTCTCACTGACTCAAATAATGAAAAAAAAGTGTATTTTTTGATACTAAACGCTCACAACTTGGTTCCACTTCACTCTGACTCCATGTAATATAAAATAACGATCGTTAAATTAGTCGTCGACTATGTTAATAGTCGATTAGTCGACTAATCGTGGCAGCTCTACTGAAATGATCAAACTACACACATCCATATTTTTATCTTTGCTTTTCCTTAGTTTAAAGTTCAATCTGAAACTCTGATGTCCCAGCATTCTAGGAGCATTTAAACGCATCACAGACAAATCTGGGAGACATGAAATAGACGATCAGATCAGATTTGTGAATAAATGTGGTTAGTTAGTTTGAAGCTGTTGTCATTTTAATTTATCCATGTGAAAATTGAACTTTATATTTTTTAATTTAATATTTTTGTACTTATGCACAAAATGTGTTGTATGAGTCACAAATTTAAGAGTTAAGCTCGCACAAATCGGGGTGAGTCTATTATTTTCTCTCCTAAAATCTCCAAACTTTTAACAAAATATCTTAATTTTCCGATTCCACCAAAAGAAAAATAAAATCCTAAATTCTATTTATCCATCTAATGATTACCTCCATGATAAATTCAATATTGGCACAAACAATAGAAACAATTGAGCATCTTTTTTTATTCATGTGAGAAATCCAAAACTTTCTGGTTTGATTTTCATCTCTGGTTAACCTGTAATAGGATTTATTGACCCCTTTTGAATTTACAAACTATTACATTTGATCTACAAACAGAAAAAAAGCAGAATTTCGTATTAATAGTTTAATAATAATTGAAAATGTTTATATACATAAATCTTGTTTTATTGAAAGTCCCCCAGTTTTTGTAGGTTTCAAAAATGAAATATTTATGTGGAAGATGACTTTAAAAGAATGTAAAATGCCCAAAGCCTGTGTCTGATTTGAGTTTTAGAAAACATTTCTGAAATATGTAATACACCTTCATTTGTTAATTTATTTTTATGAGGCTATATAGTAACATATCCCTGTTCTTTTAAGAAAAACATGTTTATATAGACATACTTTATTACATATTTTACTCTTGTGTGACGTTATTTACTGTTATGTTTTGCTCTTATTCTGATTTGAGATCTTATTTATGTCTGTTGTTTTTTTTTCTAAGCCATTTATATTCAATAATAATTGTAGTTTTGAAATATTCATACTGTATTGTTGAAATATTTTGTCAATTAAAAAAAAACATCCTCGGATCTGAGAGCGGATAATGGCGACATCTGCTGGACGTTCGCTGCACTGCAGGTCAGAAAAACATTTGATGGAGCTTTTTCGGTCTCCTCCAAAATCTTTTTTTATCCGTTTTTAAATGTATTTATTTATATTATTAATTATGTCTGATTTCAAATGTCATTAAAGGCTTTCCATTCGATTCTAAAACATGAAACTTTCATGTCTTTGTTTCTGTTTTTTAGGTGAGTTTATGATGAGAAAAACTCATTAAAAGGTCAAATATTCTCATTTAGCTGCAGAACTGTTTGTGTTCATAGAAAGTTCTGGACGGTGTTTCTTTGTGCTGAAGTCTTACCTTTGTCTGAGCCCATGCAGAGATTCTGTGGAGACAGAAATGATGGAAAGTGTTTGTTTCTGTCAGAATTTGACATATCTTTAAATTGAAAGAGTTCTGCTGAAATCAGAACTTCCTGTCTGCTGGTGACTCACGATGGACAGCTTCTCGGTGGTGGTGAACCTGGCCAGGATCTCGCCGCGCTTCATGGACCACGGCTCAAAATCCGGCCCCACCGCCTCTTCCTCCTTCTCCCTCCTCTTCCTCCCGAGGTCCTGTGGGGACATCGCCAGCGTTCGGACTCAGACGGAGACTTTTAAAACGCCGCTCGCTCAGTGGTGGACTCACCCCCATGGAGCTGCTGTGGGAGACGGCGGCGGCGGCGGGCTGGCTGGCCGACGCGGCGGCGAACATGGAGAGGGGGTCGGTGCCGTCCAGCATGGAGCTGAGAGGGTCTGGAGGGGCGGAGGAAGAGGAGGAGGACGAGGAGGAGGTGCTGCCTTTGCGGGTTCCACGCCGGGTCTTTGAGTCGGTGACCTGAACAGAGAGGAGAGGCTGAGCGGACGCGCTCGGGTTCATGAGGGTCGAGTCCGAGCGGCTCTCATACCATGATGGGCTTCAGGGGGTGGTAGTCCCCGAACTCGATGGGAGCCGCCTCTGGACGGCACCTCTGCAGCTCCGCCTCATAGTTGCGTTCTCTGGAGCGCCTGATGGTTCAGCAGAAATGACATGTTTGCAGGATTAAGACAAACAGATGTTTTCTGCTGGAGGAGATGGAGAACTCCAGCTGCTTTTACAGGCTCTGCATAAAAACCCGAATTTGCGACAAGCTGGCTGAAAAAATATATACTATTTCACAATAATGTCACGTGATTGTCATTCTAACGCAGAAAACGCCAAAGTAAAGAACTTATAAACGCATAAAAACAAACTATAACCACAAGAGGTGTGATTTAAAATATGCTTTTTAGCTAGCAATTTGCATAAAACTCCATTAAATGTATTTCCGAGTGATATTTAAACACATTAATACGCAAAAAATGTCGCGTAAATATGTAAGAAAACTTTGCAAAAGACAAAAGATTAATATTAAATCAGTTTAGATATATTTTTAAAGAGTTTTTGACGCGAAGAAAACAGTTTCTTACCACTGCACAGCAGCCATTTTTAGAGTCACATGACATTTCTGCACTTCCTGCTTTGTCCGGGAAAAAATATATATTTATATAAAAACCTTTTCGACTCGAAGTTGATTTTCTACAAAAATTAAAAAGGGGGTATTTTATAAATAATTATAAAAAACAATAACCTTTAATCTTTTTGTTTATTTTAATTATTTTAACGACGGGGAAATATTTCCGGTAACTACATTTCCCAGGGTACACTGCTTGCCCATTTGACATGGTTTGGCGGCTCAAATCATGATTCGTCACTTCGGGGAAATTTTACGAACACGTAACTTATGTAATTAATCGTCTGTCATTTAAAAATATTTTTTTATATATAGTTTCGAACAATTCTTATATTTAAAAAAAATACAATTAAAATGATTTCAAACATTATACAAAAAAGAACGTGACTGTTTTTGTTTCATTCACTAAGACATCTGTCAAATATACGATCTCTGATCGTGACCCCAGTCTGTATTGTCACGGTTGAGGCGGTTCGACGTAAACTCTTCTGCTCGCCGTTTACAGTGACCATGACCTGACGTTAGCGCCTCACCTTGTCTTTTAATCAGGTAAAGTCACGTTTATCTAAGTTATTTGTTTTAATATTATTTATTTAAAGTTTAAATCGGACTGAAGTGTTTGTATCCGTTAGCATGTAGCTAGCTAACATGAAAGCACGAGAACCATCAGGAATCGCTCAAAGATAAAATATTTATGACAGACAAACAATAAATCTTTTTTATTTAATTACCCTTAAATAATTTTACTTTTATGTTTGTTCCTTACTTTAAAGGTTCAGGGTACACGCGGGGTGAAATGACAGGAATAAAAACGTGTAATTACCTGACTAATCAGGTTTGGGGATTGTCACTGAATGAAAGGAAACATTAAATGTCTGAGGTCATTTCTCTTCTCTTAGAAAGTCTTTAAGGGCAGGTCAGGTTTGAAAGTATGTCTGAGAGCTGAGAACAAAGCAGACAGACCTGATCTGTCATCATCTTCTGGTTCTTCAACAAACCTTTTTGTTTGCTTCTCACAGAAAACTGTTTTTCTCATCATTCCTCCCAGTGTTTACTGTAATCCTGAGTTTTTCTGAGCTATTTTGACAGGATAAGTTGTATTTACAAGGGGCGCCACGACTAATCGACTATTAAAACAGTCAACCACTAATATAATAGTCGAAACTTTACATTATATGGAGTCAGAGTGTAGTAAAGTGTAAAGTTATAATGGCATTTTTGGCATTTATAAAGGTTTTTGGGTAATTTGGAGTTTAGCTAATATTTCAGCTACATGACAGCTCTTTTGGCTAACTTAGGCTTTTTTATGTTTTAGGCTAATTTGGTATTTAACTAATATTTTAGCTGGCTATCAACTTCAGGATTTTCAGCTATCGTCACTAGCATCTTCAGCTATCGTCACTAGCGTCTTCAGCTATCGTCACTAGCGTCTTCAGCTATCGTCACTAGCATCTTCAGCTATCGTCACTAGCATCTTCAGCTATCGTCACTAGCGTCTTCAGCTATCGTGACTAGCATTTTCAGCTATCGTCACTAGCATCTTCAGCTATCGTCACTAGCGTCTTCAGCTATTGTCACTACCATTTTCAGCTATCGTCATTAGCATCATCAGCTATCGTCACTTACATTTTCAGCTATCGTCACTAGCATCTTCAGCAGCCAAATTCAGCTTACAGCATTCACACTAGCAATATTGCAGATAATGCTAATAATAATTAGTCGATTAATCAGACAAAAATAATTGGTGATTAGTCGACTATTAAAATAATTGTTTGTGGCATCACTAGTATTTATTAAAGTACTTAACTGGTAATGCATCAATCACTTTAAATCAGGGTTTCCAAACTACGGCCCGCGGGCCAGATCTGGCCCATCTCCACATTTGGCCCGGCCCCTTTTTTCCCCAATCTGGCTTTGAGATTGTTTTGCTAACAGTGTTTTCTGTTAGCAAACAACGTGTAAAGGTGTTTGTTCCCGTTGCCATGGTGAATCGTGTTGTCTTTGCTCCATTGATCAGGGCTGTTCATGGTCGCGACGCTCACAGCTGATTCTGGTTCCAACAACTTCAAGTTGATTGAATCAACTCTTCTCAGCTGTTCTGAAACCCAAAACTCTGAGTTTGTGAACTTTGAGTTTGTGAACTCTGAGTTCAGGTTTGAACTCTGAATTTGTTAAACGTGCTTCTTGAAACGGGCAACATTTGATTTCTGTAAGTAAATGTTTTGGTGACAGAAAACACTGATAGCCAAACAGAAAACATTGTTATCAGAAAACACTTCTGTTAGCCTAGTGAGTGACTCCGCCCCCTCATCAGTGAAGACAAAAGTTATTTGGTCCTCACAAGAAAACATTTGGGGATTATGCAAAAACAGAAAATTCTGTCTGGAAAAATGGGATTTATTTTGCTTTTTACAACATAAAATAACATTTTTAGGTGTCATTTTATGTAAACAAGAAGAATACAATTTGTCAACAAACTAATTAACATGTTTTTGAATGAAAATCCTAAAAAATTAGCTTGAGTCACATCAGGCAGCCCAAAAAATGAGAATTTCTCTGCTGTCTATCTGATATTTTTACTAAAATTCTGTTTTTCTTTTTTTTCTTTTTTTTTAGCTTTTTCCTTCTTTTCTCATAAACTTCATTATGCTTATGAAAAATAATAAAACAACTTTTTTTGGGAGAGGTTTGATCCAGCTGGATTTCAGGCCGGCTGATCACAGGTGGGGGCGTGTCTGTCTTCTCTGAACCGTTTGCCTCACGCGGCGTCGGTGGGCGGGACTTTCACGGAGAACCGCGCCGTTTCCTCAGTTTTTAGACGACACTGGCGCTTGTTCTTGTTTACTTACAATCTAAGTTTTTAGATTAACCTCCACGCCACAAGGGGGCAGCAGACTTCCGTCGTTTTGTTTACAGCCTGCAGTTCTCAGGTGATTTCATGCAGATATTTGCTCAGTTTGCAGCAAACTGTCGGTCAGGAAGAGTTTTCTCAAAAACGAGGCGAGATTCTGAGGTTGAATCTTCTCTTATTTATTGATGAAGCTCATTTGCATGAAGATGATCAGATAAGGAGCTCCTCATTAAGCTCAGCAGATGGCAGGTGCCCCCCCCATCCAGGTGGAGGTGCAGAAGAACCTGAACGCTCTTATCACTGTAACCAACACGGCTGAGATGAAATGATGCTGATGCGGAGGATCGGGTGGCCACTTCATTTCCCTCTTACTGGATTACCGCTCCGCGCCTCCCCTCCTCATTTCGAGGCGCTTTTTGGCCCCGCAGACCTGGATTTGGCCTGAATTATTAAGACTCGTTTGGACCCGATATCTCCTGACCTCAGATGCTGAGGGCGGATGCTGCGCTCCGGAGGCCTCGCCTCCTTCTAGGAACGGCGTTTTCGATGGAGAGCTCCTGGTTCCTGCGTCCCGAGGAGCTGCTGTTCCTCGCCGCCTGCCTGTCTAACTGCTGGGGGGTGTGTCTGTGCGTGTGCGTGTGTCTGGAAGGCCGGGTGTTCAGGAGGGGTGGCGGCGGCGTGCGGATGGGCAGCAGCTGGAGGTGGCAGCTCTCCCGGGCCATGCGGCTGTCCCTGCGCTGGTGCCGGCCGCAGAGGGGGGCCCGGGCCGGCGGGGGCACGGCGGGGGCCCGGCTGTCGGAGCTGTGGAGCTACACCAAGCTGCTGCTCCGCTCGCTCTACTTCAACAGCCTCAGCGACTCCGACACGCTGCTGGACTGCGCCTTCGAGCCCATCTACTGGGTCGTGGACAACGTGACCCGCTGGTTCGGAGTGGTACGTCCCGTCCCTCGTTCATCGCCGCGCTCGGCCTCCACCCTCACCCTCCTCCACCCCCCAGGTGTTCGTCTGCCTGGTGGTGCTGCTGACGTCCTCCGTGGTGCTCATCGTCTACATGTTCGTCCTCCCCACCGTCTTCAGGACGTACTCCACCTTCTGGACCGTCTGGCACTTCGGCTGCGGTCACTGGCTGCTCCTCATGATCGCCTTCCATTACTACAAGGCCACCGTCACCCCCCCGGGACACCCCCCCAAGGTACCAGGCTACTGTCGCAACGAAACTACATCGGAAATGTGTAGTTTTCTTATATTTTCTTATATAACCTGCTGCTGTTTGTGTTTATTTGGTTTTTCGTTAGTTTAAAAATACTTTTCTCTTAAAATGATCAAACTACAAACATCCATCTTTTTATCTTTACACTTCCTCAGTTTAAAGTTCATTTTCTTTACATAAAATTGTAAAAAAATAGTTTAAGTCGTAAGCGGTGGTACCCACCCCCGCCCTCCTTTGACCCGCCCTCTCTGGCTGTGCGGCTGCTACACGCCCCTCCCCCTCTGCCACCCGGGTCCCAGCTGTATGTGACAAATTCCTTTAAAAAAAACAGTTTTTTCAAAATGGCTGCTTTACTGTTGCTTTTTCTCCATAGCAACTGTTTTATTTTTTGGTCGTCTGGGGATGACGAACAGATCTGTGCAGTTTTTAGAAGAATCTGCAAAAGTACATTTTTAACATTTCCTTAACAACAGAGGTTTTGTGTTAACCACACCTTCATTCCTAATATATTCATACCTTCAGTCATATCATTTCATTCAGTGTGAGCCAACGATTCATGTATTACATTTTCGCAACATTTGGGTAAGAAATTTGTATACAACAGCGAAATTGCTAGCCATGCTAACGCTGTTAAACATCTACAAACTTCGAAATGAAGGATTTTCCTCCAGTTAACTTCCCAATGATGCTTAAGGAGTTAGGAGGGGAAAAATTCATTAAAAAAAGACACTTATTTTTCAAAATGCAGCTTTTCTGTTGGTTTATCTCCATAGCAACCATTTTACTTTTTGATCGTCTTGTGCTGACAAACAGATCAATGTCATTTTTAGGCCAATCGGCAAAAGCAAAATTTTGAATTTCCTTAACAACCGAGGTTTTTGTTAACCACGCCCACGTTCCTTTTTTCAAACTCATCAACGCCGTTCAAAATGTACAAACTTTAAAACCAATTCCAAGGAGCTCTCTGGGAGGAGTTTAAATGTGTCGCTAGAACTAAAGGTGATTTTTTTATTTTTTTTATTTTTTGTATTATTCAAAATGGCCGCCTCTTCCTGAGGTCAAAGAAACTTCGATTCTGGTTGTAGACTTAGCCTGATGGTGTGTGTGGGAATTTTTATGAAAATCGCTCAAACAAAAGTTTTTTTTCCAAATTGTGTGAAAATGTGAACACAAAATTGTAAAAAAAAATGGCCTCCAATCTATAGGTCTTGTGGCCATCCCATAATAATTTCAAAAAGTCCTCTGAATATCCCTGGCACGTGTGTTTTAAATTTTAGAATGACTTTTTTGAGCTGAATTAGAGATTTTGGCCTCCATGTTTTTTTGGTTTCTCCCGCTGTGATGTCATCAGTAAAAGTCGAGTATTGTAGGAATATTGTGTACTTTGGTTTGATCAAGACTTCCGGGTTGAAAACCAAAGCAGCCAGTTCACCTCAGAACCAGCAGGGGGCGGTGAGTTTCTCCAGAATGTTGATTGAAACACTTACCTTTGGCTCAAAAAGGGGGCGTGGTCCGGTGGACATGGTTTGTTTGTCCCGCCCATTTTTAAGAAATGTTCTATGACATCATATCCTGAAACCGGCCCAGACCGCATGATCACATGACCTCGGGATCGTTCGTGTTCTCCAGAACCAGCAGGCCGTTCCCTCCGTCTCCATCTGTAAGAAATGCATCGTCCCCAAACCGGCGAGGACGCACCACTGCAGCATCTGCAACACGTAAGCCGGCTCCGCCCACTCAGCTCGGCGCGCTCCCTCGCCGTCTCTCACCTGCTGTTCTTGTGTTGCAGCTGCGTCCTGAAGATGGACCATCACTGCCGTATCCTTTAGAGCGCATAGGCTCCTCCCACCTCCCCCTCTGGTCGCTCCTTAACCGTCCGGCTGCAGCCTGGCTGAACAACTGCGTGGGTCACTTCAACCACCGCTACTTCTTCTCCTTCTGCCTGTACATGACGCTGGGCTGCGTGTACTGCAGCGTCAGCAGCAGGAACCTGTTCCTGGAGGCCTACAGCGCCGTGGAGGTAAGGCGGCGCCCAGGTCGCCTGCTCAGGTGGCGAAGGAGAAACCGGAGAAAGAACACGATCCTCTGATCTCTGAAGTAAATAACTCCACTTCCCATGATGCCGTGTGTGTCAGTCCTACTACCAGACGCCTCCACCGGAGTTCAGCTTCAGGGAAAGCTCTGCTCACAAGTGCATCATCTTCCTCTGGGTTCTCACCAGGTGAGCGTCACCTGAAAACACCTGACGCTGGCTCTGTTTCAGCCAACTTACCCACAATCCTCCTGCAGCTCGGTGGCGGTAGCTCTGGGAGGCCTCACCTTGTGGCACGCCACGCTCATCAGCAGAGGGGAGACCAGCGTGGAGCGCCACATCAACCGGAAGGAGGCCAGGCGGCTGCGGCAGCTCGGGAAGGCGTTCAGGAACCCGTACCACCACGGCAGGATCCACAACTGGAAGCTGCTGTTCGGCGTGGAGACGCCCAGGTGAGTCCAGGTGTTTCTGTGATGTACCTGCAGACCATCTGACCCGCCCCTCCCGCTCCTCAGTCATTGGCTCACGCGGGTGCTCCTCCCCTCCGGCCATCCTCCGCGGGGAGACGGGATGGTGTGGGAGTGCGTCTACGGCAGGAAGGAGGAGCTCCTCGCCGTCTGACTCCACCCACGAACGGACACGCCTTCAGGACGGATGCTGCAGGACGGCATCAAACTTTCATCGCTTCACTGGAGATCCGAATTGGGAAGTGAAGACGGAACTTTCTCTTTAAGAACTCAGATTATCAGTAAATATTTAGGGTCAGAACTCTGAAATATGCTGAATTGATGGATTACTAATCTCTGGTGATGGAGGACGTTCTCTTGTGCAAATCCAGGTGTAAAGAATCAAAGTTCAGGTGTCAGAACAGATTTAGAAACAAACGGGATTAATCAGATATTTAAAATGATTCATTTGTTCATTTATCTCAACCAGAACTCTGAAAACTAAATCCTGGGGTTAGAAAACTGGTTCTGTTGAGGCTACAGAGCCTGTGAATATGTTTGCTGTGAATAATGTCGACCTATTTTGGTAAAATAAGGAACATAAATCTGTTTTTTAGGAACAAAACTATAAGAAGTCGGGGAGACTGCTGACCCAACGACATCGACCGTCAGCAGCTCCATGCTACTAATCACTAATCAAGACTATCAAGGTCCAACCCTAAACTAAAATAACTAAACCCAGAAGTGTAAGACTAGAGGGGGGGGGGACAAACCAAAACCAGCACATGAAATATTCTATCTTATTCTCTTTGTAGGTTTTAGTTTATAAAATATGAAGGTGCCAATCTTAATCTAAAAAATATTTGAAATAAGAAGTTTGATTTCCAGCATTTTTCTTAGTAAAATCTCCTCCTGAATGTCTCCCCCTGTCTGCAGCAAAGGGAACTGCAGCGTTTGTTTACATGTTAGGCCACATGGTGGCGCTGCGTTTGCTGGTCTGACCTTTTTGGTGCCAAAGAGTGAAAAAAAAAATCTTTTCTTGACCTTCATCTGGTAAAAAGGAGAAACTTTTTGAGCATTTAATCGAGTCGTTTCCTAGCTTAGCGGCTAACTCTGCTAACGGAACTAGTTAAAAGAACCTGGTACTGTGAAAATGAAGTTTTATTCGAATCAATAACTTTGATGAGCTGGGTTTGTGGTTGCTATAGCAACAGATGTCAAGAATCAGAGCTGCGCTCTTGTTTTGGAATAAACCGTTTCTTCTATCAGTTGTTTTCCAGAGTCTATTTTTTAAAATGAAAAAACTACAAAAAATTAAGTTTGAAATTTTAATCGGATCATCAGTCACATGTTTAACATTCGGGATCAAAAGCTGCAGACGTGACCCCACGTTGACCCCAGGAGGTCAGAGGTTTGAGGCAACCTGAGGTCTGTGAGAAGCCCCGCCCACGCCGCCGTCGACAAACGTCACACAATGGCAGCGAGATGCTCGGACGTCCCTGAACGCAACACCAAGTACATTCAGACTGCAGGAAGCTGGAGGAGACGATGCAGCATCCTAGAACCCTTCAAAATAAAACATTTACTGCAAATGGTTGCATAAAGACTTTTACTCTGGTAAAAGTTTTGGCTTTTCTCACTTTTTCTTATTACATTTCACAGTCAAACTTCTGCTAACGCAGAAAAAAAACATAACGGCAATTTGATCGTTAAATGTTCTTATTTCACATTTTTCAAAGTAAAAGTCCAGAAAGTAAAAATTAAAAAATATATAATGTATTTGTAATAAAGTTAATACAAAATGAATTGTAGGTGATTTCAACTTTATTTTGTATCCAATTTTTATTACTTCAATCAAAAAAAAAAAAATGAAGCCACGCCCACTTTATGGAAATGAATCCAAACAAGAAAAAACCTTTATCTCAATATCATGTTTTAATATACTGTTAGTAACTTTAACCAACTGCATTTTTTCATGTAACAAAAGAAAAACATTTTTAAAAAACACCTTTAATCATGTAAAGGCTTTTGTTTTGTAACTGAACGGAGTCACTTCCTGTCTTCAGCAGTGCAGGTTTTTGTTTGTTGAAGCAAAAAATATAGATAAAATAAAAAAAAGCTGTGATGAAGAAGAGGAGACGCTGAGGAGCTGAGCGGCTCAGAGAGACTTGGTGCTGAAGGTCCTTCTGGGTTCGGCGCCGTTGGTGCGGCATCACCTTCCTCCAGGACTTCCTATGAGGAACCTGCGAGGAGAAGAAGATCCGGTGATCCAAACATCAACCTTCTGTCTGCAGGATGATCACGTCCAGTAAAAACGCCTGAACTGCAACTGGATATTTTCAAAATAAAAGCTATTTATTGCTATTTTAGGTTCATAAAGAAGCTGATGAAATATAACGGATCTAAATAAGACTGGAAGGATCCTCTGGATCCTGAAGGGTTAGCGTGACGGAGCTTCAGGCTCCCGTCCACAAAAAGAAGATTTTTGAAGCAGATCTTCATCAGAGGAAGTTCCTGATGTAAATGTTGCAGCTCGTTTCTTAAATCCCAGCAGATCCTCAGATCTACTTTTGATCTGCTGGATTAAATGAGCATGTGGGCGTGTCAGAGCAGGAGGTGTGGCTGGTGTTTGCGTGTAGGCTCCTCCCCCTCCTCACCACTCTCCTCGCGCCTGAACCGCTTCCTGCCTCACCAGCCGCTTCCTGTCATCCAGGGGCGGAGCCAGCGCCCGCAGCACCCGCGCCCGAAACGGCAACACCTGGAAACAACGGCACTCATTACGGATGAGCTTTAAGGATCCGCTGAGCTGCTCAGGTGAATCCTGTACCTGGTGAGCGGGGAGGAGCGAGAGAGCGCGGACGCAGCGCAGCGACGACATCCGGACATTCTGGAAAATATAAAAATATGTGAAGTCACCAGAATATACACACTCATAGTACACGCCCCCCCTCCTCTAAGAGCGATGACATCACAGCGGGAGAAACCATTTAGAAAATGAATGGGGTTAAAATGTCAAATAAGACTCAAAAATCCACATAGAAAACCAAAAACACAAGTCAAGGATATGTAAAGGAAGCTTTGACATTATTATGGGATGCCCACAAGACCTTCAGTTTTTGCACAATAATAAAAAATAACTTTAGTTTGAGCGACCTTCACAAAATCCCCCACAATCCACCAGGTTACGTCTACAACTACAACTGGTTTCATTGACCTTTGACCTCAGGAAAAGGGCGCCATCTTGGATAAAATAAAAAAAAAAAAAACACCTTTAGTACCAGGTAGAAATGTAAACTCCTCCACGAGTCTTGAATTGATTGGTTAGTAACTCTTTAAGGATCACTAAGAACATAATCGGGGAAAAACGTTCATTTCGAAGTGTGCAGATGTTTAACGGCGTTAGCATAGAGAGCTACTTAGCATTTAACTGTTGCTCGTGCATTTTTCCCCAATGTTCTGAAAATGTAATAAATGAATCGTTGGCTCAAGCTGAACAAAACAAAATGACAAACGGTATGAATATAGTAGGAATGCGGGCAGAGTAAATAAAAAAAAAAAAAACATCCGTTGCTAAGGAAATCCAAGTTTACTTTCGCCGATTCTTCTAAAAATGACATCAATCTGTCCGTCAGTCCAAGACGACCAAAAAACCAAGTGGTTGCTATGGAGATAAAGCTACAGAAAAGCCGCCATTTTGAAAAAACTGTTTTAAAAACATGAATTTGTCACATGTAGCTCTGACCAAAGGGGGTTTAATATAAACGTTTTGATTATTTTGTAAATTTACAAACTCATTTTTAATTATAAACCAACTTATAAACAACAAAGAGATTCTGACAATTTCTGTGATTAATTGAAATCAGTGGAATTGATTTTTAAATCGGCGGGGTTCATAACATTTTATCCTGACGTTTCACAGAAACTCTCTTTCATGATGAATTGTGGGTAAAAACTCAGACTCTGAAACCTTAAACTGGCAGATTCCAGCTCAGTGACTCTCAGAACTGGAGTAGCGGATCGGATTGAATCTGATCCTGAAGCTTCTGGGAGGAAACGGAGACGCCGTATTTAAAAACTTACAGGAAGTAAGAAGTTTTTATACTTTTACTCCGATTAGTTTGAAGAAGATGCTTCAAAATGAAATGTTTTGGAATCATTTCATCAGGTGTTTCTGCTTTGTCGATAAAGTTTTTTTCAAGCTCCGACTCACCATGGCGGGGCTGCAGACGAGGGCGAGCAGACGGCCGACCACGGCCTCCAGCTGCTGCAGCAGGACCGGGGGGGGGCTGGCGATGACGGGCTCCAGACAGGACAGCGTGGACAGCTGCACGCCCTGATCGGGACACGTCAGCGCCTCCAGCAGCAGCGACAGCAGCTGTGGGGGAGGGGCAGAGTCATTTCCTGGAACCGGCTCGCCGTGGCGGCGTTTGAGGGTGGACTCACCGCCGGCAGCTCGGTGACCTGGACCTGCTGGGGCAGCGTGTTCACGATGTTGGACAGCGCCTTCAGGTAGTTTGGTTTCTTCTCTGTGGAGGCGGAGCAACAACGTTAAAAAGACGTTCCTTTGATTCTTTTGGGGGAGGGGTGGTGGCGCCACCTTGTGGAGCGGCGTTGAAGCCCTGCACCAGCTTGGCGGAGTTCTCGCTGAAGAAGCGCTGGCGGTACATGATGCGCACGTCGGCATGGCAACCGCGGTTCAGGACGTCTGGGGAGTCGCTCATGAGCAGCAGGAAGCCGTCCGCCGCCGCCGCCCCCAGGTGGGCGTCGTCCAGCAGAGAGAAGAGCTGCGGGGCAGAAGAACGTACGATCAGACGGCGCTCTGGACGCCGAGCGGGGGGCGGAGCCTCACCTGGTCCGTCAGGCCGGTGGACAGAGGGTGGTACCGCAGCAGCAGCGCTTTGGAAACCTGCGGACGACAAACTCGTTAATCAATCAACTCCCTTCAGGATTTGGGTAAACTCCGCAGATGTCCGACCCAGACGAGGAGCGTGAAGGCCTGCGTCCGCAGCGGCGAGGAGGAGGAGTCCAGCTCCCTGCAGATCCTAGCCCTCACCCTCTGGATCACGCCGTCCAGAGCGCCGCCTGCAGAGAAACGAGAACGTCGTCGGGCTCCGAGGCGGAATCAGACTTGCGACGGCGTTTCAGTTTCCCACAAACCCTCGGCGCTCTTGTTGACCAGGCCGGCGAAGCATTTGGCGGCGGCCGTGTAGGACAGCGGGTGGCGGCAGGTGCAGCTCATCTCCTCCAGGCGGGACAGCAGCTCGTCTGTGCGAGGAAGCTCCACCTAGAGGGCGTTCAGCAGCGTCAGCACGCCGCTCCAGAGCGCCGGCGAGCGTGTGTGTGGGTGTGGACTCACGCCGCGGGGCAGCGCGCAGACGCAGCCCATGAGCAGACAGACCAGCTGAGAGCGCCGCCATGAAACCTCCTCAGCCTGGAGCAGCTGGAGGCGCGGCGGGAAAGAGTTCTCCGGCAGACACGACACGTCGCCATCCAGGAAGAGCGAGACCGCCCTGGACGCCGTCCTCGCCGCCAGCCTGAGGAACACGCAGCGGTTCACAGAAGAACTCACAAGAACCAGAACTTCAAACCAGAAGGACTGACGTGGGCTGGAGTCTGGAGCAGGAAGTGCTGATGACAGGAACCACGGCCGACAGGAAGTCCTCCTGCACCAGAGCGCCCCCCCGCCCGGAGGAGTCCTCCTCTGCAGGACAGAGCGGTCAGCACGGATCAGAACCACGACCTCAGAACCTTCTGACCATGCAGCTCACCCTGCAGCGCCGCCTGCAGCGCCAGCGACAGCAGACGTGGGATGATGACATCATGGAAGCAGGTCCCCGCCTCCTCCGTGTCCTGAACCCGCGCGGCGATCCGCTGCAGACTGCGGCACGCCAGCACCGCCTCCTCCAGGGAAACCCCGCCTGGAGGCACCAAGAAAAACCGAACAATTAAAAAATGTGTTTTCTTTTTTAATGACTCATTTAGGAGGCTTAAAAAAAGAAAAACAATTTTAAGTTAGCATGGCGAGCTAGCAAACGTAGCATTTTGCTGTTACATGCACATTTTTTACCCAAATATTGTGAAAATTAATTACATGAATCGTTGACTCACGATGAACGAAATGATGTGATACAAGGTATGAATATATGAGGAATGTGGGCGTGGTTAACAAAAACCTCCGTTGCTAAGGAAATAAAAAAATGTACTTATACCAAATTGTCTAAAAATGACATCAATCTGTTCGTCAGCCCCAGACAACCAAAAAATGAAATGGTTGCTATGGAGATAACCCTAAAGAAAAGCTGCCATTTTGAAAAAAATAATGTTTTTTTACTGAATTTGTCACCTCCTAACTCCTTGAGCATCATTGGAAAGTTAATTCGAGGAAAATAGTTCATTTTGAAGCTTGTAGATGTTTAACAGCATTAGCATAGCAAGCTAGCAAACATAGCATTTTGCTGCTACGTGCACAGAATATTGCATGAGGAATGTGGGCGTGGTTAACAAAAAACCTCAAAGGAAAACCTCTGCTAAGGAAATCCTAAAATTAATTTTTGCTGATTCATCTAAAATAACGTTGTTCTGTTCATTAGCCCCAGACGACCGAAAATGAAAATGGTTGCTATGGAGATAAACCTAAAGAAAAGCTGCCATTTTGAAAAATATGTTTTTGCTGTAAATAAAAAGCAGCGACTTTTATCCGTTTCCTGGTCGTCCTCATAAAGAATTCTGACCGTAGATTCTTCTCAGTCAGGATGAAGTCTGGACGTTTTCGGTTTACATGTAGCGTCACGTGACCCTGAACGACGTGTATGAATGGACAAATCCTGCAGGGATAAGCCTCAATCATGGCGAAATTCAATGTTTTCCACTAAAACAAACTTTCATGGTCAATAGTTTAGTAGGGGTGTGTTTTGGCGAGTCTTTCGATACGATACATGTCTCACGATACGCATCGCGATATATCCAGAAACATCATGTCAACGTTCTAAATCGATACGCGTACTGGACAATGAAATATTGCTATACATCGCGATATTTCTTTTGGAAGTATATTGTTATATATGATATTCTGTTGAGTACAGAAGCATCAAGCGTCTTATCTTCACTTTTGATGAACACAAACAGCATTTTAAATAAAGTTTTATATTTTGACAGTAAATCCAAAACAAAGATAATCCAAGCAGCAGGAATTGTACCTGTGAGCGCCGACTTGAGGACCTGAAGGAGGACGGGCGTGCTCTCCTGGACGACACTGGGCTGCGTGGAAACGGCTGCCAGAGCCGACAGACACCGCCGACGCACTGCATGATGGGAATGCTGCTGTGAAGCGTCTGTGATGGAGAGAATTCATAAGTTTTTCCTGAAAGCGTTCATCGGTTTGTGTCGAGAAGCTCCTCCCCACCAGAGAACACCTCCTCCTTCAGTCTGGGGATCAGCCGCGTGGCGAAGGCTGCAGGGTGCAGCTCCGCCAGGACGCCCGCACACTCCACCACAGCCGCGCTGCAGACAGGAGGCAGACATGAGGCGGGGCGCACGCTGCGCAGCCGCAGGAAGACGCGGCGGAAGCTGACCTGACTCGGTCGTCGTCCTCCGTCAGCAGCAGGCGGGTCAGGTGATCCACGGCCAGCCGGACGTCCGCCTCCAGCAGCAGACCTGAGCGGCACAGAGATCGTTCCTGAGGGGGCAGAATCAGCTGAAAGGTGCGAGCGCCGCGCGCCGCTTACCCGTTTGCCGAGCCAGCGAGGCGAGCAGGGCCGCGGCGGTGACCTGCAGGCTGGCGTTGCTCTCGGAGAGAGCGGCAAACGCCACGCCGCACAGATCGGCTCGGTGGGCGGAAAGCACGCCATCGTCTGCACCAAGGCAAACACAGAACTTCATCTCCTCATCTTGTGATTTCTGCGGGCCTGTGGTGGAGCGTCCACTCACCGTCCTCCGTGGAGCGGCTGCTTTTCACCGACTGGACGAAGCGCTGCAGCACCTCCAGCAGCGTCCGCCTCTGAGAGCACTGCGGCGGCGAAACCATCAGAGCCACACAAGGTTAGTAACATGCTTTTACTTTGAAAATACCACCATCCCTGTTGCCGTGGTAACACTGAATAACACACAGGTGGCAGTCAGACTGAAGGCGAGTTACGAGGGCGGGGTTCGGCGCCTCTCACCTGCGTTTTGCTGCTGTACTGCTCCGTCAGGGCGGGCAGCACGGACGCCGCTATGACGCGGCTCGCCCTGTAGGAGGCGCCGGAGCACGCCTGGAGCAGCTTGGCGCTGGGCCACACCAGCTTCAGGTCCGGCTCACGCAGGTGATGCTCACAGTCTGAAAGCACAACAAACACAATTCAAATATAACTTTATTTACAATCAAAAGAAACGGTTCATAAAATCAATAAAAACAAAGATACCAGGAACAACAGCAACATTAGAAAGAGTCAAATATACTTAGAGGTAGAGTGAATCTTTTTCTGAAATACCTCCACGGTAGACGATGTTCTCGGGTTCCACAGTAACGGATGGAGAATTCTCCACGGGATATAAAACCTTATCGCTGTTTGAAGTCATTTTAGATATAAAGAACTCAATTTTCTATTTTAAAAGCAGTTTTTCTGCTTACGAAAGCTGAAAACGGCCTGCCCTACATTTTTTAAATTGTTTTTTGGGTGATAATGAGATCTTGTTATCACCAGAAAAGGAATATAGTTTTCTGGTGATAACGAGATAGTGGATCTCATTATCACAAGAAAACTTGTTTAGCTTTTGGTGACAACAAGATCCACCATCTCGTAATCATCAGAAAACGAAACAAGTTTTCTTGTTATCACAAAAAAAACTTGATTTGTTTTCTGGTAATAACGAGATAGCGGATCTCGTAATCCGCAGAAAACAAATGATTTTTATTGTGATAACGAGATAGTGGAGCTTGTTACCACAAAAAAACTTGTTTCGTTTTTGACAATAACAAGATAGTAGATCTTGATATCAGCAGAAAACTTGTTTCGTTTTCTACTGATAACGGGATATTGGATCTCGTTATCAGCAGAAAACAAAACAAGGTTTCTGGTGAGTCAAGTAAACTTTGTGTTTGAAATGCAAGCGGTTTGCTAATTTATGAAAAAATGTCAAATTAAAACACTCCAATCATTTATTTCTAGTCTTTTTCCACATTAAAGTTATATTTATTTATTATCTAATTCAGAATAAAAGCTTTAGGAGAATTTCTGCTGATTTATTTGAATCTTTTTGTTCTTATCACTTTTAAATTAAATCATTTTTTCTGTTTTTCTTTTAGTTTTCGTTCATAAAAAGTTTAACTCTAAACTGGAGTTTTATTTAAAAATTCATTATTTTCTTAACATCTTAAGTGTTTTTTTCTGTCCATCTTTAGTCAAACATTTGATGAAAAAACAGTGACTTTCACCGTGGCTCCGCCCCCGGCTCACCTGCAGCTTCTACCTGAACTCAGAACAGATCTCCGTAGCACTCAAGTGCAGCTCACCTTTCAGAACGACTTCCAGGAAGTGACCCAGGACGTCCTCCGAGTCGGAGCTGAGCACCGAGCGAGACAGACAGGAAGTGAGTGCGGTGAGGGCGGCGAGGGCTGCAGATTCTATCTTCTCGCTGGAAGTCTGAAACACCTGCAGAGACGCAGCCAGAGCGAGTTTCATGAGGAGCCGCTGAGAGGCTTCACTGCACAGAAATTCACTTTTAATGAAACGGTTCAATCTGTGAGCAAAGCGACCTCTCGGCGCAGCGACGACCACAAGCCCTGCAGGAACTCAGCCGTGTCCGTGTGCTCGCAGCGAGACAGAAACGCGTTCTGCAGAGACAAAGAATGAATGTCAACATAGACAAAAACGTTAGCATGTTGCTATTAGCTAAACTCCAAATTACCATAAGAATACTACAGTAGATAACACATGATCCAAAAACGTTAGCATGTGGCTAAAATAGAAGCTAAACTCCATATTATTGGGCTGAAAAACGTGCAGAAAGGAGCGGGAGAGTCACTACAGTGTGAATTCTTACTAAGCTTCTTTCTGTAAATCTGTCTAAAACTCATCAAGTCTAATTAACTCGTTAACTCGTAACACGGTTCCTGCAAAAGTCACACCCTTTCAAAGTAAGAGCATGCATTGTTTTTGCAGCTGTTGTCGGACAGGACAGTTCAGTGACGTTCCAGCCGAGTCTCCTCACCAGCGTCTGCAGCGCGTCCAGCTTGGCGCTCTGAACGTCCGAGTCCAGCTTCTCGATGAGGAGCGGGAACAGAAACTGGAACGGAACCGGACCGTTCATCAGAGACCGCTCAGAAGATCGCGTCAGCAGAAACCAACCCGCCGTTTTACCTCAGCGAACTTTGGCGTTCCGGCGAGGACGGCCCTCAGAGCCTGAACCAGCTCCTCTTTGGTGATGCCGTGGGGGTCGTTGGGGGGCTGGAGAGGGGCGGGGAAAGAGAGAGGACAGAAGGAGAAGAACGGTCATCGGACCGGTCCGAAAGAGCTCGGAGACCTGCAGAATCATGTCCGAGCTGCAGACTCTGCAGACTCTGCATCCTACTGCGCAGACGCAGACACTCCTGCAGATCCCAGATGATTTATATCTAAACAGGCTGATTTATGTGCTTAAAAATGCTAAAAAAATCATCTTTCTGTGTCTTTGAGTGAAAATATAACCCCACACGTACACAAAAACTCACAAAAAAAGAAAAACGATGACATCACAGCGGGGCGAACCATTTTAAAAATAGGAATGGGGTCAAAATGTCTTGAAAGGTTAAAATAAATCAATAAATTCAACATCAACTAATACACCAAAACAAACGTGTTAGGAAAATCCAAAGGAAGTTTTAAAATTATTATGGGATGGCCACAGGACCTACAGTTATCTAGTGTCACGTTAGCGTTTAAGTCTACAACAGCTGTAGTTCTGTTGACCTTTGACCTCAACTTTAGTGCCGTCTACAAATTTAATCTAATACCTCCTAGCTCCTTGAGCATCACCGGGAAGCTACTCTGTAAGTAATGTTGGATTTAGAAGTTGTAGATTTAGGACGGCGTTAAACATGGCGAGCTAGCAAAAGTGGCGTTCCCTAGTTGCTCGCACATTTCTCACCAAAAAAGTGTGAAATTTTAATACATGAATCGTTAGCTCAAGCTGAGTAAAATGATATGACATACGATATGAGTATATGGGGAATGTGGGCGTGGCTAGCCAAAAAACTCTGTTGCTAAGGAAATCCAAAATTTTACTTTTGCTGATTCTTCTGAAAATTACATTGATGTGTTCGGCACCTTCAGGAGAGCAAAAAGTAAAATGGTTGCTATGGAGATAAACCTAGAGAAAAGCCGCCATTTTGAAAAAAGGCGTGTCAGAGGGGGGCGGCGAGGGCCATACAATGCTGCTCACAGCCTTCATTTCTAGTGTTTTATTGTTTGTTTCTCAAAAGACTAACAGAGTACAGCTGATGTCAGTGATTCTGAAGATATCAGGAAACATATTTAGGTTTTATTCTGCGTGCTCTGGACTCCAATAACATCAGCAGCTGAGGAAACAGGAACTCACCGGCGTGAAGTCGATGGGGAAATAGCAGGAAGTCACTTCAAAGAGCTCCTCAGTGAATTTACCTGAGACGGCAGACAGAGCGGTAAGAGACGGAAACATCTCCAGCAGACGAGGAGGACGGCCCGCTCACCCAGGTCGTATCCTCGGACCACGATGTTCCTGGCGATCTGGAAGGCTAGCAGCAGGTTGCGAGGATCTCTCTCGCCGTCCATGGATTGGACGAAACCGAAGACAAAGTCTGCTCCCAAACTCTTCAGCTCTGATGGAGAACAGAAGAACCGCAGTCAGAGACCCAGAAGACCAGATGATGCAAGATTCTTAAAAAAAGTCTTTGCATGAAAAAGTGTTTAAAAAAAACTTTATTAACAACCAAAAACTGAAGAAATAATTGAAATGAGTATTAGGGTCACCAAAAAAAAGGAATATTACGAGAATAAAAGTTGCAAATTTTTAATTCTCATAAATGTAAAACTTTTAATCTGGTAAATTTAAGATTATTTTCTTGTAAATTTACAACTTTTTTTTAGCCTAAATTCATTACTTTTTTTATTTTAAATGTATTTTTTTATCACAAATTTATGACATTTTTATCTTACATTTATTATTTTTTATTGCAAATGTTTAACTTTTTTCTTAAATGTATGCCTTTTTGAAAATGTATAAATTTTTTTATCGGAAATTTACTACTTTTTTAAATTGTACATTTATCACTTTTTTCTCGTAAATTTAAGACTTTTTATCTTAAATTAATCAATTTTCATCTCATAAATTTACTACCTTTTTATCGTAAATTCATTACTTTTTTTATCTTAAATTTGTTATTTTTCATCATAAATTTAAGACTTTTTTCTCGTAAATTTATAAATTTTTTAATCTTAAATGTACAAGTTTTTTTCTCTTAATTTTATGAGTTTTTTTCTCGTAAATGTACAACTTTTTTTATCGTACATTTATTACTTTTTATCTTAAATCTATTAGTTATTCTCATAAATTTACTACTTTATTATAAATTTATTGTTGTCCTGGAAATTCATACATTTTTGCAAATTTACAAATTTTTTATGGCACATTTACGACTTGTTTCATCTAAAATGTATTACTTTATTATCTCGTGATTTTTTGAATCTGAATCTTGTAAATTTACAATTGTTTTTCCTCATAAATTTATTACCTCTTTTCACCTAAATTTCTGACAATTTTTTTTCATAAAAGTATGACTTTTTTATTACGTAAATTTACTACATTTTTCCTTCAAAATCTTTGCAAATTTACACTTTTTCTTGTAAATGTATGATTTTTTCTTTTTAATTTATGACTTCCAAGATTTAAAGTGATAAATTTATGACTTTAAAACGTGAATTTACAAGATAAATGTCATAAATTTAGTCTATGACTTAAGTCATAAATTTGCGGCTTTATTCTATTAAATGTACAAGATTTAAAGTCGTAGGTTCATTTTTTATTGTTGTAGACTGTCTTGTAGACCCTAACACTCCGACACGCCATCGTATGAATGCAGTTTGTCAAACACGTCTATAGACTGAAGCTCATTTGAAGAGAAGCTAGTGGGTGCAGTTCACCTAGTAACCACTAGGTGACCGTCTGCACAAATGTGTCTGTTTTCATGAACATTTATGTTTAGCTTCATTTCGTCTCACATTAATCCTGACATTAAGCACAAATACGAGCGTGTTCCCACAAACGTGGGGTTTCTGTTAGATCATCTCCACTAGAATCGCCTCACGAGTTCCTGAATCTTCTGATGAAGTTTCTGACTCCACAGAAAACCTTCAGTTCCTCCATGGAGACACTCGTCTTACCAGCTTCTCTGGTGTCCATCAGGTTGATGAGCATGTTGTAGACACACGCTCTCTCTGCAATCATCAGCGACTGCAGGAGACAGGAGAATCCTGAGTTTAGTCTGAACTCTGAGCGTGGACGTCCCTCATCAGCAGGTGAACCTCACCTGGACGTGAACGTCCTGAAACAGCGACCTCAGCATGGACACGGCCGAGCCTGGAGGCAGCGCCGCACACCTGGTCTGAGGAGAAACAAACGTCACCAGGAGCTCCTCCGAACTGAAGGTTCTCCTCCTGAAACGGTTACCAGAGCCAGCAGTCCCCGTAAGACGGGCGGCGTGACCACGTAGTTGTCTTTGAGGCGGTTCTCGTAGAACGCGATGAGCACCTCCACTGCGGGGATCGGACAGCAGGATGAGAAACGTCGGCAGACCCGACGGTACTGGGAATGTTGTGGACAGACCTTCTCTCTGCGAGAGCGCGGCAGAGTCTTCCTGCAGGACGTCGGACAGCAGCTGGACGCCTCGGGCGCGAGTCTGCGGCTCCGAGCTGGTCAGGCTCAGCCTGCGATTGGACAGGAGGTCACAGAAAAACAAGACGGCGGGAAACTGAAGACAACGGAGCGGTTTGTGTAACGTGTAGAGAACATGTCTGATGTTTCCAGACTGGATGAAGAAACTCATCACTTTCTTGTGTTTTTAATGACAAAAGTGGAAGTCTTACCCCAGCGCCTCCACTAACTGCAGCACAGTGAAGTGTCCATCTCTGACACCTGAGCAGAAACAGGAAAACAAAAATAATAAATATTAATACCAATATTGAAAAGCAAGGGTAAAAAATCCATATATATATGGAATAAAGTGGTAAAATTAGGAGAAAAAAGTCTAAATTTTACCAGAAAAAAGCTTTAGAAATCATAAGTAAAGGTCGAAATTGTTTAAAAAATAAAACCATAATTCTATTACTTCAAAAGTCGTCATTTTACATTGAAAAGGTCATGTTTTTCAGAATAAAAGTTACATTTTTACTTTAAATGTTAAGCAAATTCAGCAGATTCTTAAGCAGTTTGACATCCATTCGATTTTCCTGAATTACACAGAAAATACAAAGTAGGTAATGTTCAATTGTCTTTGTTGAAACATCTTTAAAGTTAAATTAAACATTTTATTTAAGAAAAAAATATGTTTTTGTAAAATTACAATTTTAGGGGCATAAATTGGCAATTTTAGTCTTGTATAATGTTTTCTCATAATGTTACGACTTTATGAATTTATGACTTTTTATCATAAATTTACAATTTTATTCATCGTAAATGTACAACTTTTTTATAATAAAATCATGACTTTTTATAATAAATTCATGACTTTTTTATCTTATTTTAATGACTTTTATGTCACACATTTACAACTGTTTTATCTTAAATTAATTACTTTTTAAATCACAAATTTACGATTTTTTTATCGTAAATATATATTTTTTTCTCGTCATTTTTTTACTTTTTTCTCGTAAATCTATAACTTTTTCTCTAGTAAAATGATGAATTATTACTTTTTTCCTGTTAATTTATGACTTGAAAGATTGAAAGTCATAAATGAACAAACACATGAATTTACAAGAAATAAAAGTAATAAATTTAGCCTTTGGTGTATTAAGTCATAAATATACAACTTTATTCTCATAAATGTATAAAGTTGTAATTTATTTTTTTATTTTGGTAGGCTGTCCCGTCGTATGAATTCAGTTTGTCAAACACGTCTAAAGACTGAAGCTCATTGGAAGAGAAGCTAGTGGGCGCAGTTCTCCTAGTAACCACTAGGTGACCAACTTTATTCTTGTAAATTTTTCTCTCATAACGTATCGACTCTATTTTGTACATTTTTACCTTTTTCATAGTTTTATAAATTTACTCTCCTCAAAGGTTCAATTGTCTTTGCTAAAACATTTTAAAACGAAGCGTAACATTTTATTTTTCAAAAAATTGATTTTTTTGTTGTAAAACACTTTGACGATTTTAGCTTTGTAAGAAAAAATGTTTGATTTCATAATGTTATGACTCTTTTCTTGTACATTTTCACCCTATTTTTTATATATAATTTAACATCTTTATTTTCCTAAAAAGTTTAACTGTCTTTATTACAATTTTTAAAATCTAAATGTAAATTTTACATTATAAAAAAACACGTTTTTGTAACGTTACAACTTTTTGGTGCAAAATTGACAATTTTAGTCTTGCAACCAAAAAACAATTTCAATTTTACAACTATTTATTGTACAATTCCCTTAAAAAACAGTTTTACAACTTTATTTTCCAAAAAAGGTTTGATTGTCTTTGTTGAAACATTTCAAAGCTAAATAGAACATTTTATTTTAGAGAAAAAATGTTTTTTTGTAAAATTAAGACTCTCAGAGGGATAAATTGATGATTTTAGTCTTGTAAGTTTTTCTCATAATATTACAACTCTATTCTTGTACATTTACCACCTTTCTTTTTATACTTTTACAACTTTATTTTCCTTAAAAGTTTGATCGTCTGTTAAAACTCTTTAAATCCAAGTGGAACATTTTACATTTAAAGAACTGCACTTTTCCCTTGTAAATCACAAAATTGTGAAGCTGAAAAGAAAGCTTTTTTTATCCTAAATTGACGACATTTTTCATAATAGTAGGCTTCGACATTCTGTCATAAATTTATGACTATTTTCATAGAAATGTGACGACTTATAATTTTAAGACCTTAATCCCATTAAATTTAGACTTTTCTCTGATAATTCTACAACTCAGTTTTATTTTACAACTTTATTCTGTAATATTAGTTTTGTTTTTTCCTTCTATGGTGGCCCAAATATTGAATAAATGTGGATCAGGAGGAGATCAGACTTCAGTGAGTTTTATTGACATACTAGATCCTTTTATTTTGAAAGTTTCCTCTTAGATTAGGTTAAGATCAATTACTGAACAAAACTGTGATAAAGTCTCGGATTAGTGCTGAATCGGAACCGACCCGGTCCTGTAGTCTGGTCGTGATTTCCAGCCCAGTTCCCACAGTAAGCCCAGTGGATCAAAGGGGTCAAAGGTTAAAGGTGAGGGTTCAACGACTGGACGCTCGCGCTCACACAGCAGCTAGCTAGCAGCAGGCGGGACACCGCCGCGGACTGCTGGTCCAGTCACGGTTCCGGTCCAATGACAGCACCAAACAAAGATAGCTGTGAGTTCACGCCGCCCCGGAAAAAGTTCAGATTCACCACAAGTTTAGAGTCGGAGCTTCTCACACCACATCCCGCGCAGGATGTTGTGACGCTACGTTAGCTAGTTCACCTCCTCCACGCAGCATTGTGGGAAACTAATCGGTTCCGGCTCCATTTTTCACCCGAACCCGCCCGCAAACGTGTGGACAAACTCCGGACACGACTGCTTTACCTTTAGCGGCGTCCTGTGCTTTGCTGTCCTGCAATCCGGAGACGAATTCCTCCACCAGCGACAGCAGCAAGGCACTGTCCGCAGCCATCGCGCTCCACCGCTCCGCCGCTCTGCGCATGTGCAGAAGGTTCACGCTCAAAAGTTACACTTAAAAAAATACAAACAAATTAAGAATATCTAGGTTGTGTTCTAGGATATAAAAAATATATTAAAAAAGATACAAAAAATGTCCAAAACATCAGTAAAAACAAAAAAAAGTACATTAAACTAAAAAAGTCACACTTTTTTGACTAATACAAATAAATTAAGAATATATAGTTTGTGTTCTTACATCTAAAAAATATATATAGGAAAGATGCAAAAAGAAACAATTTCCAAAATATAATTTCACGAAAAACTAAATAAATTAAATTAAAACTCAGAAAATAAACCCGTTTTTTATGTTTTCTATATTTATCTAGTGTTTGAATCATTATTGAAAATGTCAACTTTTAATAAGTGACTTAATTAAGCTTCTAGAAGAAGTTCTGAAGTTGGTCTTAAAACTGAAAAACTTTAATAATATGAGCTGGATGAAAATCTTCACAGAAAACAAATTAGGGATGGGGCTTACAGTTAGTTAACTTGAATTAGTTTGAGATAAATAAATAAATATCAAACAGCGGTACTTTTTTACACAGACATTTTATCATGTGCCATTTTTATTTAATTTAATTTTAATTAATTCATTTATTTTTTTAATAGAATGGTTTGATCCATTTTCGTGACGTCACGCCATCTTTTATTTACGTTTCCCTGGACCCACCTGCCTGGGTGCTTCTGCGCATGTGCAGAAAAGTTCGCCTGCGCTAGCTCGCCGTTTCTGAGCACTTTTCCAGCAGCAGCAGCAGAAAGTGAGGAGTTTCTCGGAGTCGTTTTGAGAGAACTAGTCCAAGAGAGCGTGAAAGGCGCGATTCGGCTCCCCGTTCCGGTCCGGGTGAAACTCTAACTACCTCCGGACCTTTTTATAGGGGAGATAAAATTCGGGGAAATGACATCGAGCACGCGGAAGTTTGTGTTTTCTGGCAGAGCTAGCTGGTTAGCCCAGTTAGCCTGCTAGCTAGAAAGCTTTTTCTGATTAAACATTTACGACCAAACTTGACTTCCCCGGTTAGTTAGACAGCAGGAAAAGTTACTAAAGCTCCCCGCTGGATTACGCCGCCCTGTCACCGGATGACACATCCGGCTGCCAGCGCTGCACCTGCGGGTTGTGATCTTCGCCGGACTTCGTTCTCCGTCGCCATGGGCCGCTTTGGCAGCGAGTGAAGCCCCGCGGGGAGCGAGCGCAGCCCGCCGACCATGGGAGGATGCGTGGGGAGGTACTGGCGAGGCTGGGACGAGTCGCAGAGCCGAGGTTCGTCGGGGAACGGTGGGTCTGCTGCTTTACGAACATACAAACTAATTAAAAAAATAATAATAATGTAGTTTAATTAAAATGCTATTAGTTGACATGTATCTTCAACACATGACAGTTTGACACTGTTGCTTCTGGACTTCAATTGTATGTAAACGACGTGAAGCTGATTTGGTTGGACTCGAACCCGGAAAGGACAAACATTTTAATGCGTCCAGGTGAGCTGGTGCCTGTGGATCCCACTTCCTCCTGTCAGCAGTGACGGTTCTGGTTCTGTGGATGCAGCAGGACATCTGAATGTCAGTTTGGGGGTGAAAACAGGAACGTGGTCTCTAATGGGTTTGACCTTGAACTGTATAAAAAGCTGTGGACTGGTTCCGCTCAGTCTCCCCTGCAGACATGTTGTGCATAACCTACAGATAGGTTTACGAATCTTCATTTATTTGCAGGAATTGTTTGATAGAAAGTGGAAAGTTTTTGCATCTTTTAACCTCAAAGGTCAGATGAAGTTGAAGCTTGTTTTTCACAATAAGAGCGTAGAAGACGGTCAAACTACGGGCTCCAGTGAGGCCCAAAAAATGTCTGTTCACCATTATTTTGCAGGAAATGTTCTACATTTATATTTAAAGTTTTACTCCAATCATCCTTTGATCTAATTTTGAATAATTACTGCAGCTTCTAGCCAAAATTCAGGTGAGGAGTAAGCAGGCCTAAAATTGTTTATGATGTGTCAAAGTCAAGCCCCGGGGGCCGGATCCGGCCCTCCTGGTAATTCTATCCGGCCCTCCAGATCATTTTATTGTTATTAATGACCCGATGTTATCTTGAGCTCATTTCTAACTTGTATAATTTTGACAAAATATATTTTTATGGAGAGTAAAATATTAAAAGTTATTTAAGGTTTAAGTTGATTTATTCTGGAATATTATTCACAATTATGTTAAAATTTGCAGTTTTAAAGTTTTAAAAATTGGAATTCTGCTTAATGGTAGGTATGTGACAAAAAATGCTCAAATTAGGTTGATTGCTCTGATATTTATATCGCTGGAAAGGGCTTAAAAAGACCATTCCAACGGTATAAAGATCATTAATATAGCTCAAAGATTAAGAAAGTTATGGCATGTTAAGTGATCAAAAGTCGGGTATAATTTTATTCCTGAATAAACAGTGACATTTTTGTGACCAGAAACAAAGATTAGAGTCTTTAAATTGTTGTAACTTTCTCATTATTTGTCCAATCGATGAAAGGGGGGTATTGTTGGAAAACTAATCAAGCGGACCACAACAATTAAAGAATTAAATTTGGTATTAAATGAATATTCATTTCCATATTATCAAATAATAATACAGAAATCTGCTCCTGTATGCCTGTACACATCGCTTGCAGCCAATCAGCTTGCTAGATTCGGTCACGTGACCTCATGTTCCAGCATTCAATTCTTGGACACGGAGGCTTGCGAATGAAAGAACAGTATCTGATAATTGTTTTTTTCTCATGAAATTTACAGGAGATGACGAATAAATATACAGTAATCGTCTAAATCATCAAAATTAGACGACAACTAACTTTTTTTTAAAGCTGACGAGTGGTTTTGTGAACTGCAATTTTCAGCCGGAAAATTTCCTAGCTTGTACTTCACAGATTGAAAAAAATCCAAAAGCAGGTTGAAGACAACATTCTGGACTATAATATAAGTAGATGTGCTCGCATGTATATTATCCACCGATTTAGTTACGCTCGTTCTAAGAAGGAGAGAACGCTGCAGGCTGAACAGCAGGTCTGGCAGAAAGTTCCAGCGCCGAAGCTGCACTTAGGCGCATGCTTACTGATAGTCTTTTTGGACTAATTTGGCATTTACTACGATTTCTTTAGGCTATTATGGAGTTTAGCTAATATTTCAGCTACATGCTAGCTGTTCTGGCTAATTTAGGCTTTTCTTTTTTATTTTTTTTGGCTGTTTTGGAGTTTAGCTAATATTTACACTCTAGCTGTTTTGGCTGTTTTAAGTTTAGTTAGGTAATCTGGCATTTAGCTAATATTTTATCTGGTTATCAACTTCAGCATTTTTAGATATCAGCTTCAGTGATTTTAGTTATCAATGACATCTTCAGTTATCAGCACTAGCATCTAATGTGGCCACTTTCAGCTTCCAGCATTCACACTAGCATTATGACAGGTAATGCTATATATCTTGTTCATAATTATATTTAAAAGTTACAGTTTTAAAAATGTAGTTTTAGAGTGTTCCATAAATGCTTATCCTGTTCGGCCCGCGACCTCAGGTGTGTTTTGGATTTTGGCCTCTTGTGTGATTGAGTTTGACACTCTTGGTTTTCAAACTCTCCTTACCCGTTTGTTTGCATGAGGTCTCCTGTGTTTATCGAGTGTTCTTGGACTCTACTTTGACTTTTATTTATTTAGTTAGTTAGTTCTACGCTCTTATTTTGAAACTAACATATTTTACACTCTGAAAGTTTTTTTGTTTTGAACACCAACTCGTCTTCAGTGTCTATGTTGACAAAATGTTTTTGACATTAGAAGTAGGAGTCATATATGGACACCTTGAGACGTGCACGCCTCAAGGTGTCCATATATGACTCCTACTAAAACCAACATTTGAAACAAACATTTTTGTTTTCCCAAACAGTTTTCAGTTCTCTCTTCGTGCGTTTTTGCACGTTAGCGTTCAGACGCTCCAGGATTTATTGAGGCTGTCGAAGCAAACATTCCTCTCGTTTTTAGCGGTGACTCATTTCCTGCTTCGCCTGCCATCAGACACTCCCTCCTGCACAAAAGCCGGGATGAGAGCGAACAAGTCCCATCATGCCCTGGGGCATCGCTGGCTCTCGAACCTGCAGACGCTTGTGCGAACGCCGCCGAGCAGAAATTCTGCTTCTCACCGGGAAATCTGTGATGGAGTACCAGGGAAGACGGCGTTTGGACACGTCTGCTTTGATTAGATGCTAATGTGAAGGTTTCTTTACTGCTGGTGATGATGAATAACCATCAGAAATGCTCGCATCTCATTAGAAAATTCCCTCACTGCAGCAGAGAAAACCAGCCTGACGTTTATTCTGCCTGTAATGTCGTTTTACTGTTTTCCAACAAAACCCTTTTTCTGCTCTCTTTCTAAACCACAACTATTACAATCAAATGTTTGAGAAATTTCAGCTCCTTGAAGTGTTTTTAAAGACCCGGTCCGATTAAAATGGTGTTCTAATGATTATGGAGGACGTTATTTTACATAAAATTAGGTTTAAAATTGCATTTGTAAGTATTTTTTAAATTCAAACTGTTTTATCAGGAACATATGACAAAATGCTCTTTGAAAAAGATCGTATTTGTGATGTAGAATCTACACTGGGCGGGGCCACAAGCTCCCTGCTCCGCCCCATTCTGATGCAGACCAATAGATCCATGAACGTCTTTGTTCTGGAATTCAAATCAAAACTGTGCGGCTGGATACAAAACTGCTCGTAATGTTGGGTTGGAGTTGTGAAGGGCTGTAAGCTATGGGAGAGAGTTTATAAATAAAAGGAATAATTGGAAACGGGGGCGGGGTTATTGCGCTAACAGTCCCGCCCACAACTCAGAGGCAAAATTCTAATGAATTCCTGATGGTCTGCAGAAACTATGTCTTAGAAACGACACCAGTAGATTAATTTAACTAAAATCTTCATCATCATAAAAAGACCAAAGCAAGGGGTCTTATCCATGTGTACATTTTGAAAATGGATCGAAATATAATCTTTAAATAAAAACATTTGCATTCTGTTTTCTCTGAAATGTTTTCTCATTCCTGGTTTTAGGCTTTGAAACGATTCCGACTCAAGTGAAAACAGAACCATTTAGGTCTGAGATGAGTCGGACTTCTTCTCTTCAGATGCATGAAGAATGATTCTAAAAAATGTTTAATGAATGTGCTGAACTCTAACGTATCTTTCTCAAAGTTTTATTCAACATTTAACCAAATGTAATCGAGGTTGAGTTCATCATTGTCCCTGTAGTTTGTTCCTTCATGCTTTTCTAACGGGCAGAACAGAGGAAATTTTATTTACCGCTAAAGTTTATGGTTCGGATCACGGGTACCAAAGAGGGGTCATGTTGTGGCTACGTAAGGGTTTAGTTAAAACCCCTTATTCGTTTCCCATTGATTCTCTATAGTGTTGCTGTAATATACTTTTGGCCTCCGGGTGGCGCTGTTAGCATTTTCTTTGCCACTATGGGGAAAACAACCCACAAATGAGTCAGTCCTGGGGGGGGGGGGTGTAGAAACTTCATGGTCACTTCTGATGCTTTTAGTGAATACAGAATCAAGATAAATACATTAAACCAAATTCTTTATTTTCTCCTTTTATCTCATGACCGAAAACGTTTGGGCGCCCCTGGTTTGGACAAAAGTGATAAAAAAAAATAAACTAATTCATTGTAAATTCATGATTTCATTCATGATCCTGTTCCACTATTTCCTCTCTGAATCCATTCAGTTTGTTTTATTCACATCTTTAGTGATTTAATCTGAGCTAAAGTGAAACTTTAGTATTAAAATCACAAACTCAGACTCTGAAAAACATGTTTTGTTTGAATCCAAATTACATTTTATACATCGAGATTTAGTTTTATCCTCTGAATCCAGTTTGAGAAGTAAATATTTATTCTGTAGAGTTTGACTGATTTAAAAAAGGATATTTGATGTTTATTTTTTTTATGTTTACTTCTTGATTACCTTGAAGTTCCTGTTGAGGTGTTTGTTTCAGCTCTGGACCTCGCACAGATCACACATTTGTGATTAGATCTAAAGATTTATTAATACATTTTACAGATGTCAGAATCTGAGAAACGGCTCTGACTTCTGTAGAAACTTGAAGGAAAATAAATGCAAATCAATTCAAATCTTGGAAGACAAACTCACTTTTTCGAACAACTAAAGTCAAACTAGGTTTTTGACTCATTTAGCTTTTATTTCTTTATGCTGGTTAGCATGTTAAAGTCAAACACACTCTTGTAATAAATAAAATATATAACTGGAAGTAATTAGAAATCAGCTCTACACTTAAAAAAAGAAGAAAAGGCCAAATTTCCAAAGGAAAATAAATGTTTAGTCCTAATGTCATTTATTTTGTCATGAAAACAGATTATTTTTTAAATATTTTTATTTATGTAAACAAAAAAAGCAACAAGACTTTTTCCTTGGATGATGTTTTCTGTTTTTACTCTTCATTTAGAAGTTTAGTTCAGCTTTAAAAACCACAAACATCTGCACTTTGTCATATTCTCCTGTCTATTTATAGTTTTTATGGCCCACATGTGTTACAGTAAACATGTGGTTTATTTCAGAAAAACAAACTTTTGTTTATGAAGTTCTATTCGAAGTTTAAAATTCGTTATTTTCATCCATGAGTTTTATTCTGATCTGAAATCCTCCTTCTGGACGGTGATCTGCAGCCCCTCCGTCTGAACGTCTCCTCAGACTTTCCTTCTTCCGGGTTCGCCCGAGTCAGACGGGAAACTCCATATGCTAACCCAACACCGTCTGAGTCTCACACACCATAAATAATTTGTCAGCTGACCTCCTGTGACGAGTGCAGACCTTCATTTTCCATCACGTGACCTCCGACGGTTTTCTTTTTGAAGTCAATTTTGATCTGTTGTTTTTTAGCTAAAACTCGTTTGTTTTACTTTGAAATAACAGGAAGTGAACAAACCGGTTCTGGTGTTGAAGCAGAACTCTGAGTTCAGACAGATGGACTTGTTGGAGGTTCTGATGGTGGCGTTTCTCCACCCATGGAGCTGTTGATGTTCAGAAATGAAAGCTGAAGATCTACCGGATTTTCCTGAGTTTAAGTCGAAGACTTGCATCATTTAGCCAGAAGTGCGACTTGTTTGTGGTTTTCTTTGTTCCTACGACTTAAACTCTGGAAAATGCCCGTTTTTTGTTATTTGCAGTAAATCAGAGACTTTTCATCTTCAGTTTTCCAAAAACGAAAGGATTTCCTTGAATATTTATCGTCAGATGTTTGTTGTTTGGAACGGCAGGACGCAACGAGCCTCTGAAGAGAGACCGGCCCAAATGGAAGAGCGACTACCCGATGACGGAGGGTCAGCTCCGCAGCAAAAGGGACGAGTTTTGGGACACGGCGCCGGCCTTTGAGGGCCGCAAGGAGATCTGGGACGCGCTGAAGGCGGCGGCGGTGGCACTGGAGTGCGACGACCACGAGCTGGCCCAGGCCATCATCGACGGAGCCAGCATCACTCTTCCTCACGGTGAGACGATCTTTGGAGTTTGGAGGGAAAACGGACGAGTGTGTTCATGTAATCTGTCCTCCGTCTGCAGGGACTCTGACCGAATGCTACGACGAACTCGGGACCCGCTACCAGCTGCCCGTCTACTGCCTGGCCCCGCCCATCAACCTCATCTCGGAGCGCAGCGACGAGGACACCAGCGATAGTCCGGAGCCGTCCGTCACGTCCAAGAAAGAGTTCCAGCTGAAGGTACCGGATCTCCATCCGTCAGTAAACATCGTTTGGATCCGATTCAGGAACACGATCAACAATCCACACGTCAGACTACGACTGTTTACTGTCTTATGTTTGAACGGTTCTGGAAGTTCGTTTTTTGACTGAAAACTAAAATTATATTTATTTAAATGGCATCATTTATATGAAGATCAGAATCAACAAAAAGTAACGGATAAAAACACAAAGATTTAGAAAGTAAGATAATTATTAATCTTTATCTTGGAGTTAGAGTGGAGGAAACTGATTCGCTGTGGAGACCCTTGAAGGGAAAAGCCGAAAGGAAAAGATCTTTTTGTCTTTTTTTTTTCTTTTTTGAGAATTGAATTAAGTAAACCGAACTTTAGTCTCAATTTTTATGCTGTGTTCAGACCAAAAATATGTTTATGAACTTGATACTCCCATGTGTGGGAGGAGCTACCGTTATCCCTTCATGTGTGGGAGGAGCTACCGTTATCCCTTCATGTGTGGGAGGAGCTTGTTGGAAGACTTGCATTAGTCCGAGGAGAGAAACCATAAAAACAAATACAATTTGAGATTCTTTTTATTATCGTCTCCATATAATAAAGAAAAATCTTTTGGTTTTAGACTCCACCCACTGATTACATAATCAATTACATGTTTAGTTGACGCGACAGAAATTCTTCAGTCAGAATTTTTTCTGCGCTGCATTGTCAAGCCGTCCAAAACGTGCTGCAGTCAGATCGCCGTACCGATGCTCAAATCACGCCGTAGGACCTCTGATTGGACATTGAAACAGGACGCCTCTGCTGCCTTAATCATGTTTGGTGTGAACGCAGCTTTATCTCCTATAAAACTAGTTTTACTTTGAAAATGAGGACCTTCGACACTTTACTTTGAAGTTTGTCTACTTCCTGTGAGAGTAACTCATTTAGTTTGAGTTTATTTACTTAAAATCCAGCAAATTTAGAGCAATACTTACTCTTATATATTTTATTTATTAAAATTTTTATGAAGTTTGCAAATCATGGATCTTCAAGATTGCAAACATTTGAGTCTTCGAGTATAGAGCTGCCACGATTAATCGACTATTAAAACAGTCGACGACTAATTTAATAGTTGATTAGTCGTTACTATATATTATATGGAGCCAGAGTGTAGTAAAAGTTAAAGTAATGACATTCTGCTAGTTTTATGGACTATTTCGGCGTTTATTAAGCTTTTATGGAGTTTAGCTAATATTTCAGCTATATGCTACACTGTTTTGGCTAATTTAAGATTTTTTCTGTGGTTTTTCGGCTGTTTTGGAGGTTTGATAATATTCAGCTACATACTAGTTACTTTGGCTAATTTAGGATTTTTTTATGTTTTTTTCTCCATTTTTGAGTTTAGCTAATATTCAAACTGCATGCTAGCTGCTTTGGTTAATTTAGCTTTTTTTCTTTTTTTTAGGCATTTAATTTGGCATTTAACTAATATTTTAGCTGGCTATTAACTTTAGCAATTTCAGCTATCAGCTTCAGCGTTTTTAGCTATTAATTTCAGCATCTTCAGCTGTCGCCTCTAGCATCTTCAGTGGCCAAATTCAGCTTACAGCATTCACACTAGCATTATCACAGGCTAATGAAGCTAAAGATGTGTGTTATGACCCGATTAGTCGACTACTAAACTAATCGTCTGTGGCATCTTCAGCTATTCCAGTACTCATTCCAGGCCTCACCTCTGCAGGTACGGCTGTCGACGGGGAAGGACCTGCGCCTCAGCGCCAGCATGGCCGACACCATCGGCCTCCTGAAGAAGCAGCTGCAGGCCCAGGAGGGCATCGACCTCTTCCACCAGCGCTGGTTCTTCTCCGGGAAGCTGCTGACGGACAAGACGCGGCTGCAGGACACCAAGATCCAGAAGGACTTTGTCATCCAGGTCATCATCAACCCGCAGGCCCTGCAGAGCCCCAAACCGCCCTCGCCGCCGCCCGCGTCCGAGTAGCCCCAGTGCATGCTGGGTAACTTATGCTGTGTTTGAGGAGAACAAAAAGGGAGAAAGTGCTGCTCAGGTTCTCCATCGGCGCTCTGCCGCTCTTCATCCTCGGAACCGTTTGAGGAACGGCGAACCCGCTGCACTGCTGCGCTCTGGTCCTGCAGGAACGGCGTTTCCATGACGACGTGATGTTCACTCAGCAGTTTTTGCACATTTGAAGCTGGTTTATTTTGTGGTAGTTTGTGTGCCTTCTAAGAGACGAAAAGAAAACTCTATTTTTTAGGAAACGGTCTGTAAACCTTTTTTATTGAGACTTTCTAAACATGAATGTCAACGATGAACCTGTGAGCGCGACAGAACGGAATCCCGGATGTCTCGCCTTCGCCGCCTCCTGTGTGTTCGGTTAAAGTGGTTTTCTGACGTCGCTGCTCGCTCGTTTTACCTCAGAATTTTGAAGTAAAGATTCCCGTCTGCTCGATTGGATCAGAACAACCCGAAGTGGATCAGAGAAAGCTGCTCGTTTCACACAGGAAACCTGGAATCAGATGGGTTTCCTGATTCCTTATTTAACATTCGAGGGACTAAACGGATGAAGACATTCTCTTCTCCTTCATTGAAGCAGCTCCTCTGAGCTCACCCATCTTTGTGGTTGTTTCCGAAAAGCCGACTTCAAATCCAGCCGATTGAGGTAAACGCTGCGGGTTTTAACTGTCCACTTAATCCTCCACTGTAAGGGAAATTACCGAGTAGAAATCCTGAAAACGGCTTCTTAAACTGTGAGTTTGGGGCGGAAAAATCCTTTTTCTGTTGCTCTCAGGACAGAATAATGCGATGACTCACGTCCCCAAAACAAAGATGAAAGAGCTCCGGCTCTTTGTGGATCTGTTGAGTCTGCAGCCTCTCCAAGTGCTCCTTAAAGGGATCTCCAGGTCTGCGTGAGACCATCACCTTCTGTTTTTGCACATTCATCTCGACCGTCGCTCGTCCTTTAAGAAGGCTCCAGAAGCTGCTCTAGATTCCCGTCGCTCATTCTCAGGCGAAACCTTCGTTTCCTTCCTTCCTTCGGCTTTCTAAAGCTGTGAATTTCTCCGTCTCCACCCGACTTTCCTTCTCTGCACTTTTTATGACCTTTTTGTTTCAAAAGTTTTTCTCGATCGTCGCTCTGCATTTGCGTAGAAAGAAATCCTCCTGAATCCTCTTCAGCCGTCCCGTGCGGCCAGACGTTTGAATCAAACTGGAACGATTTCAGAAGCCATAACAGATGGAAAAACTACATTTCCCAGATTTGCCTTTAAGAACTATAAAATGCTGTTGTTTTGCCACGAAAACAGCCATATTTGAAGCACGCAGAGGTTCAAAATGTCTTGTTCTCCTCACTGTAATTAAAGTGCAAATATTTTACTCTTAAGTTCATTTATATGCTGTTTTAAACTGTTTAATAAATTCAAATTATTTTAAAATACTTTTTGTTGGGAGTTTTCATCATATTTCCTGCTGTCACCACAAGGTGGTGCAGTTGTACTGTTGAACTGCTGTCAGCTGCCATAACTTTAAAATATCTGCATCATTAAATGTAGATTAAAATGATTAAATTTAGATTCATATTTTCAAAAACGACAGATTTTAGAAGCAGAAAGATGATTGATGAATTGAGACAAAGATGGCGTTCTTTCCTTTTGCCGCCGAGCAGAAAAATGCGTCTCTGGTCAGCGACGGTAAAAACGCACCACAAGCATTTCCTGACTGTTATGTAAGCTCAGTGTGAAGCCGTAAACATGCACACTGAGGGGAACTTTCAGCAGACTCTGCCGGACCCACAGAAGGAGACAAAAAGCCCCTCATGGGCGCCGCGTTTTTTCCCAGAATGCTCGGCGTCGCTGAAGCCTCTCAGGATGACCTCTCAGGATCTGGATTTCCCCCTTTTGAAACTCTGGTGTTTATTTCTACACACAGCATTTTCTAATATTGAATTTAGCCGTTTAAACCCGTCGGGCCCAGTAGGAGTTTAGATGTTTTAAGAGTTCAGAGGATCATCTGGAGGTGTTTGTGGTTCTGCTCTGTTGTCTTTCACAACATAAATTACTTTTCTATGTTCTCTCCTGGACAGTTTTCTGAACTTCTCTGATGTTTATAACATGTTCTTCCTACATTTTTCTGATGATAGAGGACAGAGATGATGAAAATTAAGCTTAAAATTACATTTCTGAGTTTTTATTTATTCAAATCGTGAATCAGGAGCAGTCTGAAAAATATCAGATTATTTTATTTTATTGTTATTAATGACCCGATGTTATCTTGAGCTCATTTCTAACTTGTATAATTTTGACAAAATATATTTTTATGGAGAGTAAAATATTGAAAGTTATTTAAGGTTTAAGTTGATTTATTCTGGAATAATATTCCTGCATTTTTATTGTTCATGATTATGTTACAGAGTTACGGTTTTAGAGTTTTAAAAATGTAGTTTTAGTGTGTTCAGTCAATGTTTATCATATAAAGTTTGAATTTCGGCCTCCTGTGCGATTGAGTTTGACATCCCTGTTTTAAACGTTTATTGTTGTCTTGGTCGTGGTGTAGAGCTGCACACAAACGTTCATCGAGCTGTGGTGCCACCTAGCGGTCAGTTGGGGGTTTAAGTGGAAAAAAAAACAAGATGTAAGACGCCGAACTACGTTTGCTCATAAGTAATAAATTAAATATCGTTTTGACAGCATTTTAGATCGATACAAGTAAAATATCGCAATATATCGCCAAAAATATATATATTTTTTACCTTGACCACTAATATTAAGCAATGTGAGGGGAAGGGGGGCGGGGTTCCTCCGTGCCAACATTACTGCCCACTACTGGGAGGTGAATTTCTAATGAACTCCTGCCACTCTGCAGAAACTATGTCCAAGAAAACAACCCAATTTGTTTAGTTTTGACTAAAAACGACAATAGATCAGAACGTGATTGTAGTGGATCATGAAACCCCGTTTATCTGTGATGACCTAGGCAAAGGGGGAGGAGTCTAGCTCTCCACTGGTGTTCCACAGGGTTCTGTTCTCAGACTCCTACTTTTCTGAGTTCTAGTATTTACTTGTGCTTTTGGCGACGCTCAGATCCGTCTAATCCAGGGATCTCAAACTACGGCCCGGGGACCATATGTCCCAATAAACCATTTAATCCACATCGCCAAATGTGAATAAATTATAATTATAATACTTATTTGCTTTATTTTCCCCTTAATAGTGGTATTTTACCATAGATTGCACTCTGTAGAAAGTTATTCCTAATTTTCGATCTTTTTGTGTGTTTTCCGAGTCTGCAGTCCTTTTTCCGATCAGCCCAACACCACATGAACGCAACATTTCTGAACAGTGGATTACCAAAACAGCCCATGCATCTAGTCCTGATCTGGCTATTCTGTCAAATTTTAGAACTCTTTAAGTCAAAACGTTTGCCCACACCTGCTCTGATCCATCAGATAAAACGTCTTCATCTTTAGATTTTAAGAGAGGAATTCCGAGAGGAAATGGGAGTTACTGCTGGGAAACACAAAACTTTTCTTCTACTTCCCAGCAGATAAGAAGCTCAGATCTACGTAAGAGATCCAAAATCCAGCTGTGTCCCCTCCCACACTGTTCAGAGCTCTTCTGAGTCAAAGGTCCGACGCTCCTCGTCTCCTTCCTCCCCAAACTCTGCTCTTTGGTAACAGACACTGACTGGGACTCATCAGATCAGATGAACTCCTCCACTAATCCATCCATGAACCATCAAAACATGGACTTTCTGAAACCAAGAACCCAAACTTTTCCTGAGTTTTTGGCCTCCTTCAAGTCAAATCCTGAATCTCAGATCAGGTCGTCTTCATGGATCCGTGTGAACAAACAGCAGGATATCCGCACATTCCCGCTCTCCGAGATCTGCTTACCTAACTCACCTGCCTCACGGCTAAGCTGCTCTAATGCTACCAGCGAGGCTGTGGGTTACCCAACACCTTCTCCCGTAAACCTGATCACCCCGCGGCCCGACTGACCGCGTAAGAGCAGGGCTTATGTGGGCGGCGGTAAGACGGCGCTCCGAGGCTTAGCGAGGCGGGAAGCAGGGAGGAACGGGCTCTCCTGACCTCATCGTGTTTATGTAAGTGTCAGTGGAGTCTAATGGTGTTCCACAGGGTTCTGTTCTCGGCCGTCTTTTGCCCACCTCCATCTGACTTTGAGCTACAACACAAACACATAACCGGAAAAAGATTAAAAACTGAACATATTTAGATGGAAAGATTTCTAACTTCTGCAAAGTCACCGTCGCCCCCTACTGGTCATTCCCGGACATTCCTCTGGAAATCTCTGGAGTTCCTTCCAGTTGAACCAAAATGTTAGACAGAAAGTCTGAAGTTTTGTTTTTTTATCTTTTGCTGATCAAAATCATTGATTTCAACTAAATTATGAGAAAGATTTTCCTGAGAAGAACATTTTGAAGCACAAACATTCAGCTCGGAGATGTTCTAGGAGTCGTAAAAAACTGTCACCGTAAGAGAGCTTCATGAGTTAATGTAAGCCTGTCAAAGACCCCCCCACCCCCCAACACCACCTGAAGCTGTCAGGTGAGCAAGAGGTCACCTGGAGGTCTATGGGGTCAAATCAGGATCAGCTTAAAGTGAACGAAAAAACAGACTGAAAACTCGAAAATAGATGTTGTAATTGAAAAAAAGTTGAACATTTGAAAACATGACATTGTAAATAAAATAAATAAATAAAGTTTTAAAAATGTGAAAAAAATCCAGATCCTGATCTGACCCCATAGCGGTCAGACTGACTGCAAACCTGAAGTTGAAACTTTTTTATGGACAAAAACTGAATGTTTGACAAAACAAACACAAGTCTCTAACTTGGCCTGTGTTGGGATGTGGATAAAGTCTGGGTTACCAATAGATGTTGGATGGATTGTGTTTAGGTGTTCTAGAAATAAGCAGCAAAAAATCAACAATTCACAGAACTCTGGTGTCTAATTGGTTCTAAATGGCGTTCCTCAGGGACATGTTGTTGGACAACAGAAAATGGTCAACAAAAGTATCCTGTTTTAGTTTGTTGTTAATTAGTTCATCAGTTTATTGGTTCTCACCTTCTTTAGCAATCTCAACAAACTAAAGCACGTGTCAAAGTCGAGGGCCGGGGGCCGGATCCGGCCCTCCTGGTAATTCTGTCCGTAATTCAATCCATAATTCTATTCATAATTGTGTTAAAAGTTATGGTTTTAAAGTTGTAAAATTGGCATTTTGATAGCTTTTTGGACTATTTAAAAAGTTCAGTGGACTGTCTTATGGGGTCCAGATGACCCAATTTTTAATGTAAACAAGCCAATGAGAGCAGAACGGTTACACCTGTCAAATCCTGCAGACTGAACAAGGGTCCCGTTAGTCTCTGTTCAGTCTGTTCAATCAGTGTAGTTTGAGTGGACGTCCTACAGGCACTTGTGTATCACGTGCACGCTCGGTCCAAACAGCATTCGTGTGTGGTCAGTAAGGAGCCAGTACTCACACCTTACTTACGACTAGTGTGGCGTAAGGACATCATACGAAACCATCACCTCTTCGTCGTAAGTGTATATAACTTCTGTTATTTTTACGAATACTTCACAACACACCACACGCGACAATGGTACGATCCGTGTTCATGACGTCTCTTAACCCTTTAACGGACAAAATCAATTTAAAATATATATTTTTCTGACACTTATTGCCTCAAGGGAGTAATACACAGATTTGAAAGCTTTTAAAAACCTGTTTTCTACACTGTAAAAAGTGAAACACTTGATCAATTAACATTATTACATTAAATAATTAGTTTTTAATTGGGTTAGATGTTTAAGTTGAGTAAATTGTGAACTCAAAATTTAAATTTTGATGAAAACTAAAATTTTCAAATAGAACAAAACACATAACTTTTGTTCATTGATCCGATGTTGCACTTTTTCAGGGTAAATGTGCTCTACTGTTTGGTGGAGTTAAAGGGTTAAAGTGGCCATACGAGTCAGAACTGGACACACCTTCACAGCCCTTAAGATCCTCTCGACGAGCCTCCACCAGTTGCACACATATCTGCTATGTGTGCACATGACTAAGGCGTAACCCTTCCGCTCTCCTTAGTTTGTTTACATTATAAGTGGGGTCATCTGGACCCCCCAAGACAGTGCACTGAACTTTTTTTTATCTTTGATTTTTGAGTTTCACTAATGTCCATGACAGACATAAAATCCTGTCCACCTTTGTCATGGAAGAAATCACATATCAATATGTGGTTGGAGTCATCTGGACCCCAAAGAGAGCGGAAGGGTTAAATGTCGTCCATTGTTGTTGAATAAAGTCTGTTTTCTTTCTGAAGGTTTCTGTGGTCTACTATGTCAGTGGTTGAATAAGTAGTCAATAATCAAGATTGACTTGAAGATTGCAGAGTGCTGGCAGCTCCAGTGCTAATCTGTTCTCTCACAGGAGTCTTAACTTCTGGATCATGAAGAACGCTTTGGTCTCGTTAACACTTTCACTGTTTAAAGTTGGTTTAGTGTTGAGCCAACATTTCCAGGAGAACTCAAACAAAAGGTTTTCAGTGATGGGGAACACGCCGTTCCCGAGTCACTTTCTCTGTTGGACGGTTGGATCGTTCCTCAGCAGGAGCTACAATCATAAAACGACGTGTTTGCAGAGGGTTGTTTTTAAAGAAACAATTTTTTGGGTTTGGTTTATGACGGCTGCTTCTACAGCTGCAGTCTAACCTCATTAATGTCTTTTACTTATGAACACATTTTCATTCTTGTGAAGATAAGATTGATTATAGTTTATGAACCCAGACTGGTTCTGTAGTTTCAGCACGTGTGACGCAGACCGACAAGATGCCAAAACATGAGCTTTAATCGACGTTCTGGTGATCAGTGATTACGCCACTTTCATCAGGCTGTTCAAGTAACTGACCCAGTTTGAAATCTCCCATCATGCAGTTCTTTTGAGCTTTGAGAGACGACAAAACCAAAAATCCAAACTACTAGAGCTGCCACAAACCATTATTTTAGTAGTCAAATAATCACCGATTATTTTTTCAGATTAGTCGACTAATTGAGTCAAACTGGATGTAAAGCAGACATCTTAACATCATTAGCTTTAAACTAACTAAAAACTAGATATATAGCATTACCTGTGATAATGCTAGTGTGAATGCTGTAAGCTGAATTTGGCTGCTGAAGATGCTGAAGTTGATAGCCAGCTAGAATATTGGTTAAATGCCAAATTTGCCTAAAAAAATGAAAAAAGCAAAAGTTAGCTAAAACAGCTAGCATGCAGCTCAAATATTAGCTGAAGTCCAAATAACCTAGAAACAAATAAAGAATAAAATTAACCAGAATTACTAGCATGTAGCGGAAATATTAGCTAAACTCCAAAATAGCCTAAAAAACCTTAATAAATGCTAAAATAGTCCATAAAGCTAGCAGTACGCCAATATAACTTTCAACTTTACTACACTCTGACTCCATATAATATAAAGTAACAACTAATCGACTATTTAATTAGTCGTCGACTATTTTAATAGTCGATTAGTCATCGATTAGTCGACTAATTGTGGCAGCCCAAATCCAAACCAGAAAACCCAACTAAATCAATCCTGATTGATGCTTCTGCTTTCCTTCTCCGGTTTGTGCTCTACTCAGTTTCGCTCCATTTGAAGCGCCCTGTAATTTCACCGTGTAAATAAGACTTCTCCTCTCTCTCAAGCTGGACGGGTCGCCAGACCTGACGTCAGTCAGAACAATAAAAATTCTTGTGTTGTGACGGAAACGCAGCAGATATCCAGTTCTGATAACTAGAATGAGGAATAACTACATGTTCTGTTCAGACATCAGGGCTGGACCAGATGACGTCCATCAGACTCAGACTTTTCTGGATTTATTCATGTCTGCTGTAGCTGCTAAATATTTAGGACTTAAACCTGAAAAACAATGTTTTAAGTTGCTTTAAGACATTTCATTCATTCATGACTTTGCTACGTCCAGTCAACTCCACTCAAGTCATCTTACTGTGTTTCTCCTTATTTCTTCTAACCCTGGAGGATGCCTTATCAAGCGTAGAACTTATTGGATTTTTTTTTTTCTTTCTGGTCTTGCAAAGTAAACTGAAAAACATCAAGATGAGTTGAATCCTGAGAAAAAGGAAGCATCTGTGAGTCAATAGAGGCCTGGTGAGAGGGGGCATGCGCCACACAAGTTGCCCCTGGGGTAAAAAGGGGCTTGGCAGGAAGAGGTAAGAAGCAGAGAGAGAGAGGAGTGAGGAGGGTCGTAAAGAGCAGCTTGAGGTGCCACGTTTGCAAACCAGAACTGATTCAAGTCACTAGAGATTAAGATGTATGCATGCAAGAGAGCTTCTCTGTAGCATGCTAGTGTGCTCATCTACAGCAAAATTCTCTGTAGCATGCTAGTGTGCTCATCTACAGCAAAATTCTCTGTAGCATGCTAGCGTGCTCATCTACAGCGAGCTTCTCTGTAGCATGCTAGCGTGCTCATCTACAGCGAGCTTCTCTGTAGCATGCTAGTGTTCTCATCTACAGCGAGCTTCTCTGTAGCATGCTAGTGTTCTCATCTACAGCGAGCTTCTCTGTAGCATGCTAGCGTGCTCATCTACAGCGAGCTTCGTTGTATTGAGCTAACGAGCTCCACTGTTAACAAGGTGGCTGGATAGCGTAGCGACCCTACCCACTGAGTGTCCACTTAAGCCAATGGGGGCAAACACAGGTGGGGTCACCTTAAAAA
>NC_050530.1:119597-139272 GCF_002922805.2 Oryzias melastigma
CAGATATCGAAGATGAAATCTCTGATGACGAGGAAGAAACCTCAGATGATGAGATAGAAATCTCTGATGAAGAAGAAGGGTCAGATGATTCTGAAGAAGGGTCAGATGAAGAAGAATCATCAAATGATGAAGACGACGAGTCTTTGTCATCTGATGTTTCTGGTGGACAAAAGATCTCCCTGTGGAGGAGATTCAAAAAGGCGTTCACGCCAGCAGGCAGACGCCAGTAAAAAAACACAGAGCAAGAAACTAAATTCTTGCTCGAAAACGGGTTTTCTCCTGGTGCTCAGGTTCGCCCTTAAAAAACTTGTCATGTCTTTGTGTTGTGTTTTCTTAAAAAAAATAAAAATAAAAAAAAAGTTCAATGTTCGTGGGTTTTCTCCTGGTGCTCAGGTTCGCCCTTAAAAAAAGTTAGTCATTAATCAGTGTTGTGTTTTGTAATTTTGTTAAAAGATCTGTTCAATGTTTGCCCTGAATGAATGAATGAATGAATTAATGTTGGAGGGGTTTCTCCTGGGCTCAGGTTTCCCCTAAAAAAGAATGAATGAATGAAAGAATTAAAAAAATGAGTGAATGAAAAAAAAAGAAAAAAGAATGAATGTTTGTGTGAGTGTGTAATGCAACCACAAGGGGGCACATTCCAGTGCCCTCCTGTGCCGGTCCCAAGTCCGGTTAAATGCAGAGGGGTGTGTGAAAGCAAAACTGTTTTTGTCTGCAGTTTATGTGTTTGCCCACATTGGCTTAAGTGTGGACTCAGTAAGTTAGCTTATTATGCTACCCAGCCACCCAGTGGACAATGTTGCGTGCTAACGAGCTCCGTTGTAGCGAGCTAGCAAGCTCCTCCATAGCATGCTAGCGTGCTCCTCTTTAGCGAGCTCTGCTGTAGCAAGCTCCTCTATATTGAGCTATCGAGCTGTAATGAGCTCTGCTGTAGCAAGTAAGCAAGCTCCACTGTCCACCAGGTGGCTGGATAGCATAGCGAGCCTACCCACCAAGAATCCACTTAAGACAATTTGGGCAAACACAGGTGGGGTCACCATGGAGCCAAAATCCCAATGACATCTATAAAGAAGTAAACAGCTTTTACTCACTCACTCTGTTGGTGATAATTGAATTAATTTGTCATTTAGTTCTCCATTCCTGTTTGGTGCAGTGTGATTCGTGTGTTGTTCCTCTTTCCCCATGAAAGATTCCAGATTCCAGGTGGCTCGTCTGTGCTCCTGTTCTTGGCCGTGGACCTCGCCTCCGACTTGTCTCGCATCCCCACCTGTCCCCCAGTTCTATCTGGATGAACACAATTCAGATACCTAGTTGTAGAGTTAGATAAGCAAATTCTTCTTTAACAGTTCTGGTAAATCTCCTGTCCGTCTTGGGACCATCAATCCTTCATGTGGACTTCCCTGAGGTTTCTTATTTTTTCCCCTGGAATTCTGTGTTTGTGTTTCGGACAATTACCGTTTGAAACCTGTTGAGACATCTGTGTTGTATAATTGGGCCATATAAATAAAGTTGAATTGAATAAACATTATTTTTTCTGTAGTGACCAATGAGATTCCACAATGAAAGAAGGTGGAGCTTGGTGGCTCCGATGCCCAACGGTCAAAACATTTGACAGATTCATCCGAGCGGTAGGGGTGTGGACTTCCAACAAGAGCACTCCTGATTGGTGAGAGTGGTTGCCATAGAAATTGACTCGGACCAATATCAGCTTACTGACGATGTCCGGCTCCAACATGGCGGCGACTGCATTGCGAAAACATGACAACTGAATGGACTTCATTTGATTGGAGCCAAAATTAAACCATTAAAATTAAACGTGACGTTACAGTCAATGCTTTAAAGTGACTGTTTTGTTAGATAACCCAGGTTCCTACTGTATTTAAGAAACTATCACTTTTTATTAATAATCCAAAAAATAAAACCAGTTTTAGCTGTTTCAAGTCTTCATGAAAAGCTTTAATCAATATTCAGTCAAACTTGAGGAGCTGAGGTTTGGATAAATGCTGGTGTGTTACGTTGTTTTGTTTCTACATACTGAACAGCATCCCTCCTCATGTTGGGACGCCTTGTCGATACTCTAATACTCTCCTGTACTTCTGTCATGGAGTAAAATAAATTAAATGCTCTCTGAACTGCCCTGCAGTTGTGACCGGTGATGAAAGAACTGTAGACATAAAATACACACAACGCTACCAAAGTACAGTATCAGGACTGAGTAAAAAAATGAAGATACCTGAACCTGATTTTTGAATTTCCATGAAAAAAACAAAACTTTGTTGTGACGTACAACAGTACGGCAGATAAAAAGGACAGAGGCGCAAATGCAAAAAAGTATGAAAAAAGCAAAACAAAATAAATGAAAAAAAAAGCTTAAACTCAACAGTGTGAAAAATGAAAATGATAAAAATGAATTAACATCCAACATCTGGTGGTCCCAAAGATCTCCAGCTCTGCCAACACATTCTCACTAATAACTCGTCACATTGTGGTGTTTGCTTTCCTCTTTTCTGATGATCTGTGTGTCCCCAACTTGTCGTATTTTGTCTTGCTGGCTGTTCACACTAAATCCAAACCCAAACCGGTGCCAGTACTCTGACCTGGCAATGGATGTGGTACCAGATGCGGTTCTGAACCGCAATTGAGGGTTAGAGTACCAGTACTGGTTTGATGTATTGATACCAGACGCGGAACTGGACCCGAACCAAGGGTTAGGGTACCAGTACTGGGCTAGGGTATCGGTACCACACAAGGTACGAAACCCGAACCGAGGGTTAGGGTATCAGTATCAGGTGTGGTACTGGACCCAAACCAAGGGTTAAGGTACCATTACTGGGTTAGGGTCCCAGTACCAGACACGATACTAGACCAGAAACGAGGGTTAGGGTACCACTACTGGGCTAGGGTATTGGTACTGGGTTAAGGTGTTGGTTTTGGGTTAAGGTTTCGGTACTGGACCCGAACCGAGGGTTAGGGTACCAGTACTGAGTTAGGGTATCGGTACCGGACACGGTACTAGACCTGAACTGAGGGTTAGGGTACTGGTACTGGGTTAGGGTTTCGGTACTGGATGGGTCCTCAGGACCATACTGCACTTGGTACCGCTTCCCGAGGGTTGTGGTCTCCTGATCTAACAAACATCCAGCACGAGTTGGGGACACTCAAAACGTCAAAAAATGACGTGGAGGGATCCTTAGCCAAATATCAACATGTGTTTATTACCGATTATTACAGGTAATTATCAGTAATAATTGGTAACTACCCATTATTACCAGTAATTACCTATAATTACAGGTAAATATGCCACTTTTCTCCTTCGGAATTTACTGGAAATATTGTTAGGTAATGATTATTACCGATTATTACAGGTAATTTCTGGCTTTAATTGGTAATTATCTATCATTACCAGTAATTACAAATAAACACTGCGATTTTCTCCTTCCGAATCTTCTGGAATTATCGATAATTATATATCATTACCGAATATTACCAATTATTACCAGTTATTATCGCTAATTACTGGTATTAATTGGTAATTACCAATTATTACCAGTTATTATCACTAATTACTGGTATTAATTGGTAATTACCAATTATTACCAGTTATCATCTTAATTATTGGTAACAATTGGTAATTAAATGCGATAAATACAGAAAATTGGTAAATATAAATACTGAAAAGTGTCCGTCCTTCAGAATCTACTGGAACTGAAAAGTTAAAGTAAATCAAAGGACATAAACACTGGAGCTCCGATGTTAAAGATCACTGACCTGAGGAGGAGGGACCAGCACGACTGGACGGAGGTCAAAACCCTCAAAGCCCTCGGTGATCACATCATGAGGATCTCATATGGACTCCAGAAGACTCCTCCTCCTCCAGGAGGAACGTCCTTTTCCCTCCAGACTCCTCAGGAACTGGATCTCCATCCCAGTCTGGAACAGGAACCCGATGCACACCTGTACACATTCTCTGTATATTTATTTACCTGTCAGCTTTAGGATTTGTCTGATTTTAGTGTTTTTTATTTGTCCTTTTTAAGTACTTTAAAAAATACTTTTTATTTCTTTATTTAAAAATCATTTTTCTTAGTTATCTTTGGGAATTTAAAGGTCAGAATTTCATTTTTTTCAGGTGTTTAAGTGACAATAAGTTACTTATAAAAAGGAAAAACTAAACATCCTTTCGATCCAAAACGCTGTAATTAAATTTGTCAACATTTAAAGTCTAATTCCAGTCATTTTCTGATCTATTATAAAATATTCCCAGTTATGATGATTTTAGACTAAAACAAAGTTTCTGCAGAGCAGCAGGAGTTCATCACCTTTGAGTTGTTGGTGTAAAGTAAGGCCGCCCCCTTTTCCCATCATCTCTCTGTTTACACTCAGAAATGGAATTTTAATCTTAATACTCGTCGTCAGAAAAATGAAACATTAACGTGAAAACAGCAGTTTTTCATTGGTGGGGCCTTTAACTTTTGAGATTAAAGTTTATCGTCATCCTAAAACATCTGAAACTGATTTAAACTTTATTTGTTCACTAGATTTAAATGTAAAAAACATTCAATTGTGATCTAGATTTTAACCATTACTGTCAAAGTGGAAGCTAAAAAACTTCAGCCTCGTCCAGCGGATAAAAACAGAAGAAAACCGTCACTAAAACTGGAGTTTTTCTATGTGAATCCACTGTTTGAGTATTTGTATCAGCTGCTCAATATTCTTTATTATTATTATTATTATCATGGTGTGTCGGATCAACTGTCACAATAAAACCAGATTTGGAGTCAAGACTCCAGCTTTTATTTTTGAAGCTTCGTCTTCGTTTCCTCTTTTCTGCCTAAAAAATCTTTTCAAATATGTTTTTTTTAAGGTTTCAATTTAGTGTCCTGTGATATAATAAAGTAACTAGATGTTCATCATGTGACCGAGCGACTCGACGTGGGTCAAGAATGAGCCGGATGTGGTGGAGAGAATCCAGTAAATTTCCAAAATAAAACTTCCTTTAGAGTCAGATGAGAAACAAAACTTTTTTATTTTATTTTATTTTTTGGCGTTCCAACAACAACTGTTCCTAAAAGAAGTTTCTAAGTTACTTTATAAAAAGCATTTCTTGCGTGTGGGGTCATGAGGTTTTGAGTTTTTATTTCATGTTTTTACGTGTAAATCTCTTTGATCTGCACAAAATGAGAAGTTCTTTCAATAAAGTTTGAATCCAAACCGTGAAGTCGGTCTGTCTCTTTGTGAAAAGCACAGAGAAAATGCTTTTATTTTGGTGAAACAGAACGTCTCCTTTGTTCTGTTTCTGTTGAATTTGTGGCGGTTGTTTTGTCAGACGGAGGCTCCGCCCCCTCAGTGACTTCAGGCTCAAACATCAGACTGAGGCTGTTCCTCAGAGAAAGGTGAGATCCACAGAGATGTAGAGGACGGTTAATGTGATGGGGACTCGTGGCTGCTGGGGGCGGAGCCTCACGGTGATGTGGAACACAGAGGCGATCTTTAGTCCTTGTGACGCTGCAGTTAATTAGCGGGATGTCCTCGGGGCTTTAATCAGCTATGAATGGGAGAAACGCCGCCGCCGCTGCTGCTGCTCAGTGTTTCGGTTTGGGGGGGCGGGGCCAGCTTTTGGCGTGTTTTCATGCAGGCCAATGTGAAGGAAGCTTTAAATCAGTCTGTCACAGATCATTTTTAGTTTTAATCTTTAAGTTTGGATGTCAAAGCTTCATATTTATTATACTCAGTTCAATCAAGGGCTTTTATTTTGAAATATACATTAAGTTTTCACATTTTAACCTGCAAAACTTTTACAAACTTATATTTTTTAACACATTTTTAAGCTAAAAGTAACATTTAAGTCCAAAATATAAAGAGTCAAAGGTCAGTCTGAGGGCGGGGGAGGGTAGCACTCTGCTACCCTCCCCCGCCCTCAGACTGACCCTTTCTGGCTGCTGCTTCAGGCTCTTCTCTCTCCCTTCAAAATGGCGACTTTTCTGTTATTTTTTCTCCTTAGCAACCATTTGAAGTTTTGGTCTCCTGGGGGTGATGAACAGATCCATGGAAGTTTTAGAAGAATCCGTAAAAAGAAACTTTTGGATTTCCTTGGCAACAGAAGGTTTCTTGCTAACCCCACTATGGGTTGAAAATAACACCATAAAGATTCAGAAAGATTTAAATCTGTTTAAAAAAATGAAGTTTGCACATGTGTAAAAAGAGATCTGCAAAAAGAATTTGCATTTGTGAAATAATTTATACAACAGAGTATTAGGGCAAGTAAAAGTAAGTTTACAAGATTTTTTTCTTCTAAATTTACCAGATTAGAAGTCGTAAATTTAAAAGAAAAAAATCCTAAATTTACAAGACTAAATTTGTAAATTTATGAGAATAAAAGTCGTAAATTTACGAGATCAAAAGTCATATTTTAGCCTATGACTTTTTGAGTCATAAATATACAACTGTTTTCTTGTAAATTTACAAGATTTAAAATCGTAACAAGAAAACATTTTTGTAGGTAATTTGGCTCTAATACTTCATTGTAAATTTCTAATTTTTTTTTTTTAGATATGAAGCACAAAACTGCGTGTTAGCCCCTAAAGTTGAACAGTTGTGAATTCTGTCCTTTCTCTTTCTGATTGGATGGGCAGAAATCAAACCGTCCAATCAAAGAACTCATTGTTCCAGAAACCGTCTGAGATGATTCATGACATGGAGGCTTGTCCTGCCGTCATGTGATTGGCTGGTTAGAAATGAGCGCCAGCGAGCAGTTGGACATGCGTGTCTGATGAAGTGGTTGGTGAGGGTTTGCTGGTTTAACCCACTGAAACTGCACTTGTGCCTTTAAAACCGTCTAAATAATGTCCCAAATGCCAGAACTTTGCTTCAAAATGACAATACTGACCTCTAGTGGAACTCCACTGACATGACTGGACATTTAGTTCCTGAAAACAAAATCTGAAACTGTTTTTAAAGCTGTAAGCTATGATAACTCGACAGTTTTTCCTGCTGTCCCTGTAACCTCTTTGGGTTCACTTCTATAAACTATGAAAACGATGTTTAAATACAAGAACATCAGATAGATCAGATAAAAAAGGAAATGAAATAAACACTATAGTTGATGTGTTAAATAGCTAAAAATGAAATAAACATATTGTGTTCTTGTAATAATCATTTTTATCTAATTTTTCATTTATGTACTTGTCATCATTTCTAAATACCTCTAAAACTACAGTAGCACAAAGTCTCACTTTAACATGCTCTTGTTGTTCTAGCTCCACCTTGTGGTTACACAGAGAATAATCTTCATTTTTGGGATGAAATCATGTGAAAATAATAAATAAACCACACTTATTTGTGTTTTTATTTATGTTTATTTTTTTTTTATATTTTCTTCTTTAAAAAAAACAACAAATAAACAGGGACCGAGTGTTGTGAAAGCCCCCCCCCCGTGTTCCCCCAGCAAAGAAAAATAGTCTTATGGACACTTGATAATATACACGGCATATACAGTAATACATAGTGGTCTAACGTAATGAGAAGAGCTGCAGTCGCAGACCAGACAGTGAGACTGGTGTGGGCGGGGCCACGCCGCGCCCCGCCCCCCCAACCCAATCAGATTCAGCCAAAGTGCAAAGTTTAGGAGGCACTGACCCGGTTCAGAGAGCAGCGTGGGTCCAGGACAGGAAGTGGTTCTGCTGGACGGTTCTCTGTGGTTTTGGTGAGTGCAGTAACAGCCTGAAAAACCGTGGGTGGCGCCCGCGGTGGCGAGGCGGCGTGGAGGAGCTACAGACACGACTCCCAGTGCAGCTGCAGGTCCGTGCTGTCCAGGAAGTCCGCGGAAAAGACGCTCTGGGGGGTGTGCGGCGCCAGCGGGGCCAGGCTCGTCCCGCCGTCCCTTTCTCCTGAAACTCCGCCTCCTTCCCTCGCCGCTCTGCCCTCGCCGCCCGTCGACCCCCCCATGGAGATATCCAGCCAGTCCATGCTGTCCAGAGCGGGGTCGCCGAAGTCCAAACCCGAGGAGTGCGGGGAGAAGCCCAGGTCGGACGTGTCCATGGGGGAGGGGGGGTGGTCCAGCATGTGGCAGTGCAGGTCGTCCATGAGCGCCAGCCCGCCGTCGGGCTCCAGGCCCAGCAGGCCGCCCGGGCCGCCCTCCAGGAAGTCCTCCAGGCGCCGGCCGTCGTTCTCGCCCGGGCGGGGGGAGGTGAGCGGCGCCGGGGGGGCGGGGGAGGAGAGGTGGAGCGGGGACGTGGCGTCAGACGGGGAGGGCGGGTCAGAGTGGAGGGGGGCGAGGGAGGGGTCCGGGTTGGCCTTGAAGCTGGGGATTTCTGAGGAGGAAGGGGGAGAGCGGTGAGCGCGCGGCGTCCATCTGGACCCGGGACGGCGGCGGCGCGGCGAGGGCTTACCTCCGCTCTTCAGCAGGATGTCAAACAGGTCGTCCATCTGCTGGTTGTTCAGGCCGTTCTCCTGCAGGGACAGCAGAACTCATTAGAACGCAGAACTCATCAGAACTCTTCAGAACTCATCAGAACTCATCAGAACTCATCAGAACTCATTAGAACTCATTAGAACTCATCAGAACTCTTCAGAACTCTTCAGAACTCATCAGAACTCATCAGAACTCATCAGAACTCATCAGAACTCATTAGAACGCAGAACTCATCAGAACTCTTCAGAACTCTTCAGAACTCTTCAGAACTCATCAGAACTCATTAGAACTCATTAGAACTCTTCAGAACTCATCAGAACTCATCAGTCAGAGACGATCTCCGGTTTAGATTTCTGTAAATATTCCTTCAGATTTACGTTATTCAAACCGGTTTGAACCGATTTAGACTTGACTGCACATGAGAACTGGACTGAGAGGCCCCGCCTCCCTGGCGTTTAAATGTATCCATTTACTTACATTTCTAATTTATATCTTTTACTCATAACATTTTAAAAAAACATTTAACCTCATTTCTGTGTAGTTCAACTTATAAACCGACCAATCAGATGCTTCAGTAAAAGTAGGCGGAGTCTGTTAACCCCCACGTCTGACATTCAACATTTTTTGAGATTTGTATCCTGCTTTAAAGTGATAGGGGTGTGGCCTTCCAACAGGCTCACTCCTGATTGGAGAGAGTGGTGGCCATAGAAATGTGGAGCGATTGTGAGTCACGACGACGTTTCAACATGGCGGCGACCGTATCAGAAAAAATGTCAACTGACTTCACTTGGAGCAGGAAAAGAAACCTTTTCTATGGATGACGTCACACTCGCTCAGTCCAGTTCTCACAAACAACAAGAATAAAAATTGTTTTTTCAAAATAAAAGCAGACGAAAACAACAAAAATAAACTAACACGAATCAGAGGATTTTTTTTCTAGTTTAGATTTAAAAAATCTGCAACTTTATGATTTCATCTTTGAGTCCAAACATTGTTCAGGTTTTAAAAATCAAAATTACAGGAGGCTGATTTTCTTTGATAATCCACAACAAAAACTTCATCATAGTTTTTATTTGATTGACTTTTCTGCTCATTTACAGTCAAAAGTAAAAAAACAGAGTTTTATGTTTGAGACCAACATCAGAACTTTATTCTAAATTGATCCCGTTTGAACTTTTAACTCTTTACATTAGACTTACAGAAACGAGACATTTGGACACCAACAGGTTCTAAACTTTAGTTTTATTTGGATTTCATTTAAGGAAACTCTCAACCTTCCAGTTCAAATACAGACATAAATCAGATTTTTCTCATTTTCTTTTGACAGATTTCATAGTTATTGTAATTTTAACTGTAGTTTGGAATAAGATTTCTGTCGCTGTCTCATTTAAAGTTTGGTTTTGAATAATAAAAAGCTCAATTTGAGATGAAGTTGAATTTTAAGTGTTAAAAAGTCATTTTCAAAACTATAATATTTAGACAAAAAAAATATTGTTTTCAATAATTACTGATTAGAAGTAGGAAAGTTCATCTGAATCACATTTAATGATCATTTTTTGATCACATGATTCTCGTAAATGTTCAGATAAAAGAGAAAAAGAGAAAAAGTGAAGATCAAAGATTTTCTGGTTCAGACGGAGGAGCAGAGAAAGAGGAAAGAAGCTCCTCCTCCTTTTGACAGACCGGATCGTTCTACCGGCAGGACGGGAGGAAACAGACGTACTTTGGAGCGTGGAGGAGGAAGGGAGGTGCTGGGCTTAGGGGAGGGAGGGGTGAAGAGCGTGTGGCGGTCGTAAGGAGGACACGCCTCCCCTCTCTGGAGGACGGACAGATGAGGAGGAGAAAACAGGAGAGCGGTTTAGAACGTGAGAGGAGGAGGAGCGCTGAGAGAAGGAGGCGGCGGCGCCACGCCGGGGGCGGTACCTTCAGAGAGGACACCAGGCTGCTCGGGCTGTCGGCGTCCGACGGGTCGTTGAAGAAGGGCTGCAGGGTGGGTGGGGCTGTGAGCGGCGTGCTGGCCGGGGCCACGCCGTTGGTGTCGATGTGCAGGCCGGGCTTCAGTCCCTGAGCAGACAAACACACGAGGAGCTGCGCTGTGATTGGCTGTAATCATTTAAACAGATGTCAGACGCTGGAACTGGTGACTGCACCTTTTTCTCTGCTTTCTTCACAGGCTCCGCCTCTTTGGACTGGCCGTCAGCGCTGGGGAATTTAGTCGGGGTCGACTGTAACCTCTGGAGACATGAATGAGTCCAGATGATTGACATGTTTACGCGTCACGCAGACGACCACGGAAGAGCTCGTACCTGCAGCGTGATGCGTCCTCCGGTTTTAGCCAATGAGGACACTCCGTTCTGCCCGTCCGAGCCGTGGCTGGTCAGAGCGATCAGGTAGTGGTTGCCGTTGCTGTCGGTGACCAGCGTGGGGGCGCCGTTGGCCTTCAGCAGGTCTAAGGAGATGGCCTGGGAGTGCAGCGGGGCGCCGTTCTGCTGGTTGACGATGAGCGGCGCCGCCTGGGAAGAAACACGGCGTTCTTCATCAAACAGGGTTCCTCCACCATCTTCAAGATTTAAGACTTTAAGATGTGGAAAATGAAGAATTAAGATCAACTTCTCTGGCTAATTCCCAGAACTTTGGATGAAGAAATAACTAATCCTGATCAGTGACAGAGTAACTCACGGAATTTAAATGACAGTAATTAAACTACAACCAGAACATTTGCATTACCTGCCACAACACTAGTGTGAATGATTTAGCTGAAAGTAGTTGATGAAGCTTCTTGCTGAAAATGGTGAATCAATTTATTTTGATTCCTGAAGGGATTTGATGAAAATGCAAAAACTGTTAAATTTGCTAAAAGACTGGAAACATTCTTACAGAACAAAGAGCGCTGGAATGACCTAAATTTCTTAAAAATTTGTAATAAAATTCTTTTAGAAAATTGTAATAAAAATCCCTAATACATGCCAATTTTGGAAAAATATTTAGTGTGTTGCTTAAATATGAGCTAAACTCAAAATTAGCCAAAATAAAGAAGCTAGTTCTTTGCTTAAATACTAGCTAAACTCCTAAATACTAAACCGTATTAGTCAAAAACGTTAGCCTGTTGCTAAAATAGAAGCTAAACCCTTAAATATTCTATAAAAACTCAGTAGATATCAAATTAGCCAAATACATTAGCATGTAGCTAAAATATTAGCTGAACTCCAAATTAGCATAAAAACCTCAGTAGATACTCAGTAGATACTGTATTAGCCAAAACACTAGCACATTGGTTCAATACTAGCTAAAATAGCCTAAAATTCCTCAGTAAACTAAATCAGTCAAAGCGTTAGCCTGTTGCTAAGATAGAAGCTAAACTCTAAATTAGCCTATAAACATTTCAGTAGATGCTAAATTAGCCAAAAAGCTAGCTCATTGCTTTAATAATAGTTAAGCTCTAAAATAGCCAACAACTCCTCAGTAAACTAAATTAGCCAAAAACGTTAGCATGTTGCTAAAATAATTACTAAACTCCACATTTTTTCAAAATGACTATAAAAGATTAAAACGTGAACATATTTAAAGGCTTGTTGCTAATCAACCTAAAATGTTGACATTTGAAGATGTTCTCATTCAGCATATTTTGCTCAATATTTCAAAAACTATAAAGTTTTTTGGAGCCGTCTTAAGAAAACAAAGAAGAAGAACGGTTGGCGTCCAGCGTGATGTCGATAAACGGCTTTACTAACACAATTATGGTTAAAAAAACGAAAACTTTAGACCAGAAAAGTTTACAAAAACGTTTTAAGACCAAGATATAAATTTAAGACTTTTTTAAAGGTTTTTAAGGCCTTATTTTAAATTCAAAGCCTTTAAGACTTTCTAAGACTCTGCAGGAACCTGATCAAAGTGTGAGAAGGTCTTTGGCGGCGGCGGCGCTCCTCACCTGCTGCGCGGCGCTGGCTGCGGCCTTCTGCTTCTGCCTCTGCTGGGCCCGCAGCAGCTTCCTCTGCTGGGTCTGGGTCAGACCGGGCTTCTGGGCCGGCGCGTTGCGGATGTGGACCTGGACCTGCTTGAGCTGGACCTGGTTCTTCTGCTGCTTCTGCTGCGTCTGCTGGATGATGAGGCGCTGCAGGTGCTGCTGCTGCTGCTGCAGGAGGCTCTGCGCCTCCTTCTTCTGCAGGAGGCTCTGCGCCTCCTTCTTCTGCGGCTGCTGCTTCTGCTGCTCCGCCTGTAGCCGCTGGATCTGCTGCAGCCTCAGCAGCGTCTCCTGCGAGCACTGCATGGGCTGGCCCAGCTTCTTCTCCTCGCCGACGCCCTCCATGCCTTCTGCAGGCTCCGCCTCCTTCTTCAGCGTCAGAACGATGCCGTTGGGAAGCGTGGGGGGCTGGACGGCGGAGGCTTTTATCAAAGACGGCGCCGCTTTGCTCTTGTCGCTTCCTTCCTTCTTCACCACCACGGCGGCGGCCATCTTGCCCTGCTCCAGCTGCGACCGCAGCGTCTCCACCAGCCTCTGCTTCTGCCGCAGCATCCGGGTCAGCTCCTCGATCTGTTTGTCCTTCTCCTGCAGCATCTGGTCTTTGTCCAGAGACGCCGTGTCCATGGCGGTTTCTGCCGGCTGCGCAGACGTGGGGGAGGACGCCGCCAGGCTGCAGGAGCTCTGGACCTCCTCCTTCACCACGGTGAGGGCGGAGACGTTCGACGGTTGCTGGGGTGACGGGTGGAGCGTGAGCTGCGTGAGGGGGGAGCTCACCATCTCCCCGAACATGTCTCCGTTGCAGCTCGTCTCGTCGGGACTCAGACCGGCCAGCGAGCGCTCCGACGGCGTGGGCGACACCGGCGGGCTGGAGCTGGTGCTGCCGAACCGCATGATCCGGCCCGGGACCGCCTGGGCCAGAGAGGACAGGACCAGCTGAGCCGCCTGCAGGTCGGGGGTTGGGGGAGAGGAGGCACCGGCGGGCGCGGTGGGGGCGGAGCCCTGCGAGGCGGCGCTCTTCAGAGCCGGGGAGGCGGCGCCCGTGTGCTCCAGGTAGTTGCGCAGCCGCTCGATCAGATCGTTCTTGGTGCCGGAGACGGTCAGACCGCGCAGCTTCAGCTCCTGCTTCAGCTCTGCCACCTGCAGGGGGCGGAGCCAGAACAGAACTGAGTCAGAACCGATGATGACAGGCCACTGGGGTCACGTCATCAAAAAAAAAAATCCCTAATACATTCCAATTTTGCAAAAGTCTAAATTGGCTTATAAAAGCCTCAGTAGATAACAAAAGGGCCAAAGATGTCAGCATGTAGCTAAACTCCAAATGAGCAAAAAAACCTCAGTAGACGCCAAATTAGCCAAAAAGTGCTACTCTTAGCTTAAATACAAGCTAAACTCCAGATAGCCTAAAATTCCTCAGTAAACTAAATTAATCATAAACGTTAGCCTGTAGCTAGTATAAAGGCTAAAATCTAAATTATCCCATAAAAACATCAGTAGAAAACAAATTAGCCAAAAACGTTAGCATGTTGCTATAGTATTAGCTAAATTCCAAATTACACCCAAAAACGTTGGTAGATGCCAAATTAGCAAAAAAGAAAAGCGTGAACTGAGTCAGTGCCGATGATGACGGGCCGCTCGGGTCAAAACAGAAACTGTTTTGGAGCTTTAAATCTTTTTCAACCTTCAAACCGATTAAATCAATAAAAAGTTCAAACAGAAAACATCTTTTTTAATCTCTCCTTCCTGAAGGAAATAGTTCTGACCTTAAACTCGTCCAGGTTGGCCGGCAGAGTGGTGGGCTTGGCTCCTCCCATTGCAGTTTGGGCCTGGCGGGCCGTGGTGCTCTGACTGGGGGTCGCGGTGTGGGCGCCGCGGGAGGGGGAGGGGCCTGAGGCGGTGGAGGAAGTCTGCTCGTTTTGTGGCCTGAGAAGAAACAGAACCGGTGAAAAAGTTCTGCTTCCGTCCACTCATTCACCCAGAACCTGCACAGCGCCATGCGAAGAGGCGGACTCACTTGGGCGGCGCGGGCAGGATGGTGTGGTAGTTGTAGTGCTGCTGCTGCTGGCAGAGGATCTGCAGCTGCAGGAAGAGCTGCTGCTGCTGCAGCAGCTTGGCGTAGGAGGAGTCCATCTGAGGAGGGCGCTCTTTGTCCGCCTTCTGGTCCGGAGGGATGTACTGATGGTACTTCAGCTTCTTCACCTTCAGGGAGGAAACACAGACTGACATCATCCATCTGTGGAGCAGCAGTTTCACTGAGGATGCTGCTTTAACTGCTGTTACCGGGTAGATTTAGAGTCTAGTCACGGTTTAAAGGAGTAGTCATTGCTGATTGGTCGGTATCGAAGCTGTAAGATCCGATTCAGAGAATCTTGTTTTAGAGAATCTCACTTTAGAGTTCTAATCCAAAACAATTTTAGCACAAAAAAAATGAACAAATCCAGTTCTTTTTTTAAATTATTTTAATTTTAAAGACTATAGGGTGAATGCTTAATAAGCGTTAAGCTAGCTGTTTTGACAAAATTAGACTTTTTTTGTCTTAAAGGCTAATTTAGAGTGTGGTTAAAATTTTAGCATTATGCTAGCTTTTTTCAAAGTTAGATTTTTTAAAAAGTTTCTAAGGCTAATTTGTAGTTTTTCTAAAATTTTAGCATGATGCTAGCTGTTTTCAAAGTTAGACTTTTTGGGGGGGGGTTTCAGGGTTAATTTGTAGTTTAGCTCATATTTTAGTATTAAGCTAGAATTAGAAACAGAACCGCAGAGAGCAGCTCTTCTGTCTTCAGTTTGTTAAAGCAACCACCTGTTCTCTGAGTGGAACCGGTTCAGAGGTGAAAACGAAACAGAACTGCTGACCTTGGGTTTGCTGTCCTTTGACTTCTTGGGTCTCTGCGTGGGCCGGTCCGAGCCCGTCTTCCCCTGACTCTGCACACAGAACCAGAGAAACCCGGTTCGGCCAAACGTGGAACTTTGGTGGAACGTTTCAGAGGAAAAGAGCGTCAAACCTTGAATCCAGACGAGGGTCGGGATGGCGCAAGCCCCGCCCCGTTGGTTATCTTTGGGAGAGGAGAGGAGTCTGAACCGTTCACCAGGGGTGGAGGAGGAGGTGGAGGAGGAGGAGGCTGAGTGAAGAACTGAGGAGGGGAGAGGAGATGAGTCAGCTTCTGGTGGACTGAATTCACCTGACGGGAAGCTGAAAGCACACCTGTGTGGGCGGGGCCTCCCCACTGTGGGCGAGCACATCGGAGGGGGACAGCTGTGTCCCGGCGCTCAGCGGAGAGTCGTGATTGGTCAGCTGGTCTGGTGACAGAGCGTCGCTGCTGTCCTCATCCAGAGAGGAGCTCTCGCCTCCGGCTCCTTTTGGAGAATCTGTGAGGAGAAACGAACTTCAGGTTCTGTCGTCAGAAAAACAAACATCTGGTTCTGTGGTCAGAGAAATGAACGTCAGGTTCTGTAGTTAGAGAAACGAACGTCAGGTTCTGTGGATAGAAAATAGATTCATCCCAGTTTGTGCGTACGTAGTTCCTGATTTTTATGAATAAATTTGGATTTGTGTGAGCAGAATTCTTGATTTTGTCATTAAATTCGGATTTCAGGTTCTGCCGTTCAGACTCAAACAGCAGAACCTCGTGAAGCAACGACTGGTTTTGGAGAAGTTGATCAACCCCACTCTGCAGCTCCGCTTGCAAAACAAAGCGGTGTCCAAACCCGCCATCACTTCTGGTCTGTTTCTATCGGACACCGAGCCTCGTTGTGCAACTGCACACGTCCCGTGGAGACATGCGAAACACGAGCGCGACCCTGCAGTCGTCAGCCTGCTGTTGGGAACGCGTCCTAATCTGTCCGTCGTGTTGGATCCTGCACTTGAAGAACGTTGTGCAACAGCGGCCGATGCCTTCCCGCCTGCATGCGAGCGGCGGTACCAACCCAGCAGGGAGTGCTGCAGCGGGCAGCTGACGGACAGGATGTTCTTGTGGACCAGCTCGATGGGCCCGGGTCGGTGGGAGATCTTGTCGTTGAGGTCGTCGGCCAGCCGCGCTCGCTTCAGCTGCAGCTGCTTGGCCTGCAGGGACGGCTCGGCGGACGTCTCTGTCGGGAATCGAACACAGAAGAAGTTCATAAGGGGTTGCAGCATGAGAGTGACCGAGTTATTTTTTAACAGCGGTGTTATAGGAAGTAGCTTTTCTGAAGATGACAGATATTGAGCTTCTGGTCTGTTTCACCACTTCCCCCGTCTGAATTCTAACTCGAGTTAATGAAAAGATGTGCAGGAATGATAACATGCTTTCATTTCCTTTCATCCTAAAGTCATCCTAAAGTTTTAAACTGTTCGTGAACTCACCCTCCAGAATGTGCATCCTGACCAGCTCGGAGCGCTCAGGACGACTCCGGATCTTCCTTTTCAGGTAGTCCTCGGTCTGTGGAGGAGGAAAACGCACCAATGAGAGCCAGAACCATCTTACTGCAACTTCCAAGGCTCCGGCGCCGCTCACCCTGGCACGCTCCAGACTCTTGCGCTGCTCGTGGAAAGCTGCAGGGCTCTTCAGGGCTGCACGGACACAAGAGGAGGAGGAGGTCAGCGCGGCGTTCCTTCTAACAAACACTGATGTGAGAACAAACACGACGCAGGAGTGACTCAAAGCAGAAGTGACGGCTCTAGAGGAGGTCAACCCACACATCTTTCTGCTGCAAAGACGGCTTCACCATTAACGCTTCCATGTGAGCCATCCATCAGGCTTTTATTTTGAAACAGCAGCAGGAAACGCAGAAGCTAAAGTCTCATCTGACATGAAGATCGTAGATGAAGCTGGAGCTTTAATGAGGGATAATGGCTGAGAAATTAATGATATGAGTGTTTTAGGTACAGATAACTCCTTTTCTTATGGTTGCTGGTTCAAATCCCTGCTGCTGTTTTTATGAGCTTTTCTTTTGAAAAAAAAAAATGGAACAGAAAGTCTAAAGTAGCAGGAGATTGATGCTCCAGTTTCACCAAAAAAACAAAAAAATATTTCACAACCTTTACTGAAAGAAAATTATTTAAAACAAGAAAAAACACATTTATAACTGAAATTAGATGAAAATAAAAGTTAAAAACTGCATTTCTCAGTCAACTAGATCAGTTGTCACCAGAAAAACAAAAAACAAAAGACATTACCTTCGATTTTTCCCGTATAATCTCTAATCTGATTCTGAAGGAAGTTTTATTTTGAAAATCTACTGGACTCTCGAGCACATCCAACACATTCTTGATGCGCGGCTGCTCCAACCGCTAGATAGACAGCCTTAAACTAGCAACAAAATAAAAGTATTTAGAGAGATTCTTTTGGCAGAAAAGAGGAAACACAAGAAGAGCCGTTGACTTCAAAATAAAATCTGCATTTAATTAACTAAAAAAAAAAAGAAAACAAGAAATGTTTACTCAAAAAATTGATTAATTGGGACAGTTGTTAATTTTTTTCCCATTTTATTTCTGACAGAAGTTTTATTTTGAAAAACGACTGAATTTTCAATCACATCCGACTCATTCTCGAGGCTCAGTCACAAAAATGTATCAACTTTTTTTTTTTAACCGCTAAACTGAAACCCCCAAGCGAGCGACAAAAAACAAAAACAAAAAAACAAACGTATTCAGAAAGTTATTTTGGGCAGAAAATAGGAAATACAAGAACTTCGACTTCAAAATAAAAGCTGTACTTAATTAACAGGAAAAAACAGGAGTTTTTCCTCCAAAAATTGATTTATTGGGACAGTTGTTACATTTTTTTTCTGTTTTATTTCTAATTTGATTGTGAAGGAAGTTTTATTTTGAAAAACTACTGGATTCTCCACCACATCCGACTCATTCTGGATGGTCAGTCACATAACAAAAATGAATCTGCTTCTTTGTCAACCGCTAAATTGAAACCCTTAAGCTAGCAAAGTTAACAAAAAAAAAAACGTATTTAGAAAAGAGAAAAGAGGAAACAGAAGAAGAGCCTTTGACTTCAAAATAAAAGCTGTGACAGAAAAGAACAGGAGTCTTTACTCCATATATATATATTTTAGCTTTAACAAGAATGAGTTCAGGTAAAATCTAGATCACGTTTTAATGGTTCTTACTGAAAATCTAGAGAACAAATGAAGTTTAGAGAAACTGCAGCTATTTTACACAAAATGAAAATAAACGTTAACCTCAAATTAAGGGAAACTTCACCTCACATCAAACTTCATCTGCTAACAAACCTCACTTGTTTCTGGGTTGGAAATGTCACACCAGCATCTATTCTTTTAGTTTCATATCATTAAAATAGTTCAGCTTCTGTTTGTTCTTCCGTTTCTCACAAACACAGTTAGACATTTCATTTATTACATTTTCTTATGTTTTTATAAAAGCTGATTCACATATTAAACCAAATATTCAAAGTTTCTGAATTATATGAAACAGTTTTATTGACAAATAATCAGATTTTAAATGAAGTTTTGGATCAAATTGGAAACAGAAATGTCGTCGTGAATCAAATCGATTGGATGTTTTGATAGTGTTTCTGTTTGTGTGTTTGTGTTGTGAAACAATCATAACTCATACAGTGTCTTTAAAGCCGTTTCCTGATTCATGACAGCGAAGCGCCACATTTACAGAGAGAGTGTAACCCGATTTCTACAACTGAACTGTGGAAACTTAACACAACTTTTGCAAACAGATACACAAAATACGACTTACTCCCGTTGGCCAAGACTCCATCTCTAAAGCCGATTGGTGAAAAATTTGAGGTTCCCTCCAGAATGAGGGAAGGATATTAGGATGGCAGTTATGGTGATGAAACGGAGCCGTCGTCTGATTGGTCAGAAGCTGGTGAAATCCCTCCCTGAGATGTGCTAATGTGAAGGATGGAGCTACATCAGGGGGGGTTCTCCTTTCATGACCTTTAACCTTACGAGAACCGGTGGTTAACCAATAAGCTTCAACAAACGCAAAAGTCTTTCACGTTTGAATGATATTTACAGTGAAAGAAAAAAAAAACTAAGACAGATTTTTGGTTTTTACATGTGAGAATTCATCATTTCTTCATTTCAATTTACCGTTTTTTGGCACACCACTTTTTAAAGAAAGACAAACAATTTCTAAACTGCAAAACAAAAGAATAAAAACTGCAAAAACACGATGAATTAAAGCTTAATGAACAAATGCTGCTCTTTCATCGACCCACAACCCCATAAAGATGTACCAGACTGAACGCGACCGAAGCTCAGACGCCCTGAACGCTCTGTGGCGGACTCGAACCCCTCATGGACTCAGTGGACTCGGTGGACGTCTGCTGCTCGTTTCTCCGGTC
>NC_050530.1:139444-140609 GCF_002922805.2 Oryzias melastigma
TCGTATCATTAAAATAGTTCAGCTTCTGTTTGTTCTTCCGTTTCTCACAAACACAGTTAGACATTTCATTTATTACCTTTTCTTATGTTTCTATAAAAACTGATTCACATATAAAACCAAATATTCAAAGTTTCTGAATTATATGAAACAGTTTTTTTGACAAATAATCAGATTTTAAATGAAGTTTTGGATCAAATTGGAAACAGAAATGTCGTTGTGAATCAAATGGATTGGATGTTTTGATAGTGTTTGTGTTGTGAGACAATCATAACTCATACAGTGTCTCTAAAGCCGTTTCCTTATTCATGACAGCGAAGCGCCACATTTACAGAGAGAGCGTAACCCGATTTCTACAACTGAACTGTGGAAACTTAACACAACTTTTGCAAACAGATACACAAAATACGACTTACTCCCGTTGGCCAAGACTCCATCTCTAAAGCCGATTGGTGAAAAATCTGAGGTTCCCTCCAGAATGAGGGAAGGATATTAGGATGGCAGTTATGGTGATGAAACGGAGCTGTCGTCTGATTGGTCAGAAGCTGGTGAAATCCCTCCCTGAGATGTGCTAATGTGAAGGATGGAGCTACATCAGGGGGGGTTCTCCTTTCATGACCTTTAACCTTACGAGAACCGGTGGTTAACCAATAAGCTTCAACAAACGCAAAAGTCTTTCACGTTTGAATGATATTTACAGTGAAAGAAAAAAAAAACTAAGACAGATTTTTGGTTTTTAAATGTGAGAATTGATCATTTCTTCAGTCAATTTACCTTTTTTTGGCACACCGCTTTTTAAAGAAAGACAAACAATTTCTAAACTGCAAAACAAAAGAATAAAAACTCCAAAAACACGATGAATTAAAGCTTAATGAACAAATGCTGCTCTGTCATCGACCCACAACCCCATAAAGATGTAACAGACTGAACATGACCGAAGCTCAGACGCCCTGAACGCTCTGTGGCGGACTCGAACCCCTCATGGACTCGGTGGACTCGGTGGACGTCTGCTGCTCGTTTCTCTGGTCAGAGGAAATCCTCACAAACTGCTCGTTTCACAGTTTTGCAGTCTCGAGATGTCTGAGCTTTTGAAGGCAGGGATGGAAAACTACAAACTCATATCACCTCCAGGTGTAAAAAAAACACCACAGCAGCAACAAACCCCCCC
>NC_050530.1:140699-174341 GCF_002922805.2 Oryzias melastigma
TGCAAAGAGCAAATATAACAGAAAAAGAAGCTGTAGTAGTTGGTGTGACCCATAGGTTCTACCCATCTCTGGGCCCCTTTTTCAACCCCCTCCCTCTGGTTAAAGGGTAACCAAACCCAAACCTCTGTGGGTCATTGACACGTTTCTGACAAATTAAAATAAACCTGTTTAATTCCTGAAAATAGTCAAAAACTGTCTGCGTGCTGCCCCCTACAGGTTGAAACAATGTATTGCAGTTGAATTTTGTGATTGGTCAACTGGTGTAAATCCCAGAAGTTCCGCATCATTATGTTCAGAAACTCCAGTATAAAAGCCCCGCCCATCTTTGATTCTGTATGAGTTGTCCGTTAGCTTTAGCATGGCTCATTCTGCTGTCAAAAATCTGCTTGGACAACTTTCCAGAAGACTTGGAAGTTAGGAACAGTAGTTTAGTGCAATTGGCATTAAATCCAGAGAAATCTGTCTTGGTGATGGACTTATGATCTAAGATTGTTTGCTTAATACATTAGCCTTTGTTAGCTTATAATGCTAACATCATGACATGAGCGCCGGCCTCGGGAGAAGATGGAGAAGAAAAACCCTCTGGCATCATTTGCTCGGTACCACTGTTAAAGACGTTACATTACCTCAAGATAACTTCACTGTCAATCACAGATACAAAACACAACTCCCCGTTTTTGATTTTTCAAATCTTGGCCGAGAGTGGAGTGAGCCCCCAACTGTCCTGCTGTGTTTTCCTTTAACAAAACGTCAGTGGTGGGTGCAGATTCTGCTCAAAGGAAAGTTTAAAGTTTAAATTTTCCAATATTGTTGGAAAATGTGAAAATGGACAAATCTCACACGGCAACAAAATTGTGTAGGTTCTGTGGCCATCCCATAAGAATTCTAAAAGTTCCTTTGGAGGATTTCTAGTTTTTTTTATTGGATTTTTAAGTATTTATTTGAGTCCAACAAGAGATTCTGGCCACATTCATGTTTTTGATGGTTTTGTTGTGATGAAAAAAGTGAAAGACTGGATCAATTAGTAAAAGTTCTGTAGTTTTCTACATTTAAAATGATCAGTTTTCATAAAATTCTTAGTTGATGGTTTAAGGAATTAAACATCCAATTTGATAAAAACTAATACCTTTCAATGTAACAAATTACAAAGATGGTGTTAATTGATCCAACGTTTCACTTGTTTCAGTGCAGAAGCTGCTGTGAGTTCAGACAAAGTCTCCGAGTGTTAAAACTGCTGTCCCACATTCAAGCGCCTCCTTCAGTCTGCGCCTCCTCTGTGAAAGCCTCCCTGTAAATCTGCAGAGGAGCAGCTTGAATGCAACAATATTCCCGCAGTACATGCTGATCCCAGAGCGCAGCCGTCTGGCATGCGGCCGGCTGCAGACGCAGGCCTGATTTACTGGAACTACTAAATACTCCAACGCGAGACTCCGTGCTGCCGACTAAAAAAGCTCGTCCTCCTCCAGGAGCGCCTCCTCCTTGACTGAAGGAGGCCAGTGACTCACCACTCTGACAGACTGAAGTCTTCCAGTCTTTTCTGTTTAAGTCAATCCAACCAAATTGATCTTTTGGGAAATTCAAAATCAATTCGAACAATTACTTTATTGGAAATGATAATATCATTATTTGTTGTTTTTGTTGTTTAAGCTCTTCATCACTTTTGTCATTGGAAATAAAGTTATTTTTAATGAGTTTCTTTTACTTCAGTCTCTTTTTGTTCATTTTAATGTAAAAAAATATCATGTTTTACAGATAAATATTCCTAAAGTTTTCAGTTTGAATCACAAGCATAAAAAAAAGATTTTTAAAACAGAAAACTAAACTTAAAAAAAACTTTTTTTCCCCAATTTACAAGAAATTGACTAGAATTGTGGACTAATGCATCAAAAGTCAAACAGATTAAATGATCTTTTGCCCAAACTTGAAATAAAAACCCTCAACTTACCAACTGAAACACTAAAGTAAATCTACATTTTTAGTCTCTACTTTTGCACAACCCTATTTTTGCTTGGATTTCTTCATTTCACAAAGGAAAACCCTCTTTCATAATATCTTCTGGAGAACCTTTGGTAATTAAGAAGATGTTTAAGGTTCTGGGACGGCAGAAGGAATTTAGTGTCTGCTCTGTATTCCTGTAAATACTTTATATAATAAAGAATGTTCATAAAATGTGTAGAAAAACGCAACTAGAACAGTTGCATTTCCTGGGATAACGCTAGAGTGAATACTTTTAGCTAAAGTAGTTGCTGAAGCTTTTTACTGAAAATGTTGACGCAATTTACTTTAAACGCTGCAGGGATTTAATGAAAATGTAAAAGCTATTTACAAAATGTTAAATTTGCTAAAAGACTGGAATTTCATGAAAGAACTATAAAAGAGCGCTGAAGTGACCTAAATTTCTAAAACATTTGTAGAAAATTACTTAAAAATCCCTAATACATGTCACTTTTGCAAAAACATTTAGTTTGCTGCTTAGATATGAGCTGAACTCAAAATTAGCAAAAAAAAAAAAAGAAAAAAAGCTAGCTTGTCACAAACGGTTATTTTAATAGTCGACTAATCACCGATTATTTTTTCTCGATTAGTCGACTAATCGTGTCATGCATGAACTGGATGTAAAACACAGATCGTAACCATCATTAGCTTTAAACTAACTAAAAACTAGATATATAGCATTACCTGTGATAATGATACTGTGAATGATGTAAGCTGAATTGATTGCTAAAAACCCTGAAGTTGATAGCTGAAATCAATGAAGCTAGTCGCTGAAAACGCTGAAGCTGATAGCTAGCTAAAACTGTTAGTTTAACGCCAAATTAGTCTTAAAGAAACAGATAAAAAAACAAAAAAAAAAAACTAGGTTAGCCAAAACAGCGAGCATGTAGCTTAAAAAATAACAAAACTTCAAAATACCCTAAATTTTTTTTTTAAAAGGCTAAATTAGCTAGCATGTAGCTGAAAAATTAGCTAAACTCCAAAATAGCCTAAAATACCTTAATAAATGCAAAAAATACCCCAAAAAGCTAACATAATGCCATTAAAACATTCAACTTTACTACACTCTGACTCCATATAATATAAAGTAACGACTAATCGACTTTTAAATTAGTCATAGACTATTTTAATAGTCGATTAGTCGACTAATCGTGGCAGCCCGACAACTCAATGTCTTTTTTTTCTGAAAATTACTATACAGCTGAAAACATAGCTAAGTAATTTATTTAAAGGAGTTTCTAATCTACTTAAAAATACTAAATTTGAAGACTTTCTCATTCATTTCCTAGGGGGTAAAGATTTGGCTCAATATTTCACCAAAAATACAAGCATTAATGTCCTGAACGAGCTGAACGTTTTCATACCAGGATTGATGAAATGGCTGAAAGTGTGATTGATTTTTTACGTGCGATAAAACGTACAGAACGGAGGAGAATCACTGTAGAGTGAACACTGACTGAACATTCACACAAAAAGTTGGTTTTGCTGTCATTTATCACTGCAATAATAACATTTATGACTTCTAAAGAGGAAAAATTGTTTATTAATCTGTAAAAAAAACTTCATTTAAAAGAATAACAATTTTGTTGCTTAATTAAAGCAGATTTTAATCTGTGGAAGTCAAAAGTTGGTGACAACTCCTACAGTTTGGTAGAAATATACCATATTTTGGGGGAAAAAACTAAAAAAGAGAATTTGAGTAAACAATTCAGTTAATAATTTGAGATAATATTCATGAGTATCTGTTTAAACACTCACAGTTTTTTCAAAAAAAGACGAGACATTCTGAACTAATACACTTCTTTATTCTTCTGTCTTAAGAAGAAAATGTCTGCAAGTCTTTTTTATGCCAAAGCAGAGTAAAACTGTCATCTGCCTGAGATGTGAGCCGCTTTTGCAACAGGAAGTGGATAGAGAGGATGAGGAAGCTGCTCTGGTTGATAGAACTGAGTGGCACATCTAAATGTGACACATGAAGTCTGCACATACTCATACTGATAATGCAGATTAGCTATGGCGAGTTTGCAGACGAATACTTCAGCAAAAGTATGTTTCAACAATGTCAATGTCAACAATGTTTCAACATGTCTATGGAACATGTATGTGCATTTATTTAGGACTTGAGTCTAATCAAACTAATAAAGGGAGCCATCTTAAATGAGTTTCTACCATGATCCTCCACACGTTACATGATCATCTGGGTTTTTTTGTCGCAGAAATGAAACTGAAGCAGCCATGTTGGCTCTGGCAGAAGTTAAACATAAAAACAAAGTAAAACCTTATTGAAGACTTACGTGGCATGATCCCTTGACTGACCAGCTCCTCCCGTGTGCGTCTCTGCTGAAGCTTGAGCTGGAGGACTGCATGGAGGCACCGGAGGTCAGAGGAGAAGAAGAAGAAAAAAGAAAGTCAGCACGAGCGTTGAAGTCTACAAACTGCAGCGATGGAGCGCTACGCCGTTCGATCAGCAACAACCAAAAACGGGACCGACGTGAACAGGACCTGCGCTCTTCAGCTGCCCGTTCATCCTCCCATTTCCTCCTTCTTATGAGCACATTTTTGCTTCCACTAAAGTCACAAGAAGGCGGTCAGAGAGAACTACCGTGGATGTTGCTGAAGTATTACACACTTCCTGTTTTGGGGTTTTTTTGGGTGAGGTGTGTCTGCAGTGTGCAGAAGCGTGTGAAAAAAAAAAAAAAAAAGTCCTCATAGTTTGTCAGAAGGTTGATGAGGGAGAAACGGCTAAATAAAAGAAAACAATGGCACGGTGAAGTGATAAAGAGACCTACAGCTCTGTTGGAAAACACCACATGCGGCTGAAGGCACCATCATCTGAAAACAGGAAGTACTCGTTACATAATGAGGAGGCAGGGGGAGAAAGTTTTAAAGAACACAATGCTCACCAAAAAAAAGCAAACAGATCCTGTTTGACCTTTTTGAGACAGCAGAATAGCAGATGTGGAAGATTAACACAAGTTTTTTTTAGATATTTCTAGGATAAAACTTAGCAGAACTGAATCCCAGGAACTTCCTGCAACAGCAGCTTAACCCTTTAACTTCCAGGGACAGCAAATAACACACGTTCTTCAAACTACACAATTAACACAATTCCAGTGGATTCTGAAGCTGAAAAAAGGGAATTTCTACGCAAAATAATTCAAATTTTAACAGGTTTAATGGACGCGTTTTCTAAGTGGAGCCCAAAGAGCGTCTTAAAAAAGTGCGTAGTGATGGACGAACGCGAGTTTTGAACGCATTTCAGTAAACGTTTCATTGGAAATTAGAGCTGCCACAATTTTTCTGATTAGTCAACTAATCGGGTCATGAACAAAGTGGATGTAAAGCACACACCTTAACCATCAGTAGCTTTAAACTAACGAAAAACTAGATCTAAAGCATTACAGTAATGCTAGTGTGAAGGCTGTAAGCTGAATCTGGCCGCTGAAGATGCTGAAATTGATAACTGAAATCATTAAAGCTAATAGTTGAAATATTAGCTAAACTCCAAAATAGCCTAAAAAGCAAAAAAGCCTAAATTAGCCAAAACAGCTAGCATTTACTGGTAGCTGAAAAAAATAGCTAAACTCCAAATTAGCCTAAAAACCTGTAAAAAAAATCCCAAATTAGCCAAAATCGACTATTAAATTAGTCGTCAACTATTATAATAGTAGATTAATCGACTAAACATGGCAGCCTTATTGGAAATAGTTGCTTAAATGCAAGTTTCCGATAGCGGTGTGATCGTAGCTTCAGAGCTAGCTAGCTCACGCCGCTTTTCTCCTTCATAATCTACTGGAATTGCATTGATCGTGTTAGCAGTTGAAAAGTTACAGTATGTTAAAGATTTATTAATTATAATTATTCATATTAAGTTGTCAAAATCTAAAAATATTGACTATGTTCCACATAAGCATTCAGATGCAGCTCTGAGTGGAGCAGTTGTTTGTTTAGTGCAACACTAAAGATCGAGAAGCATTTCTGTCTGCAGCACCTGTTCCCTCTCAATGTGACATCACCGGTCCAGCACGGCTAGCGCGTGCTAGCCTGTCTCCAAGTCCAAAGTTAGCCATCCCTCCAGAGCGGGACACGCGTGTCGAGGACTATCGACATGAACATTTTCATCACACACAGACAGTATGTTCAATGTGTACAAACAGGCATAAAAACACATGGACCCAATGACATGCAGCCACTACCACATACAGGGTGAGATGCCACTGGGTACTTCCAGGGAAAAGGTTTATTCTGGGAAAGAGAATCTAACACTTTCCCCTGTGTGCCTGCCCACTGCAGTGACTCACCTTGACTTACAGATTCTCTTTACTACTGATCTCCAATGAACAGAACACAAGAAAACACTCTTTAGCACTAAAACTATGCACAGGTCACACAGGTCGCCCGTACAACATTTTAAGATGTTAGATCTCTTGGTGAACACTTAAAAGGTCGTAGTAAACACTTAAGCCGAATCTGAGTTCATCCCCTAACCTTCTGACTCCTCCCTATTCCTCCAACTGTCGGGGCATTTGAAGCTTTAGTGGAGTCCAAACTTTTTGGGGTTTTTTTGTAGGAGAAGCCAAAGTTATTTAAGGCTGGGTATCCCTCCGCCACGTCTAATGACTTTTTGTTTTAGCATAACTTCATAAAGCTATAAAACCAATGCTGGCAACTATTGATGATGTAGTTGTAGTTTTAGAGTGTTCAATAAATGTTGATCCTGTTCGGCCCACGACCTCAGGTGTGTTTTGGTCCCTTGTGTGATTGAGTTTGTCCCCCCTGACGTAGAGGTATGGGAGGAATTTGGATTTGGCGTTGTACAACATGCAAGTAAGAGTGGAGTAGGCAAGACGCTGGTGGTCAAATCGATTTTTCATTTTTTCAACCCATCCAAATCCTGCGGACTGTACGAGGAGCTCGTTAGTGCTGATCACTGTGATAAGTGCGCATTCACTCCATGCAGCCTGACTGTTAGAAATGAGGAAATGTTAGTGTGGACATTCAACAGGCGTCTTGCAAGCACTTATGTATCATAATGAGACTTTACTCCCACCTTACTAATGACTAGAGTGGAGTAAGGACACACATGACAGCATCACACGTACATGATAAGTGCGTGTAACTTCTACTAGAGTCCAATAGGGTGAAGAGACCACTATGACCCTTCACAGACCAGGACAGCCCAAAAACCTGCAGCGCCCGTAAGTCCTAACACAATGAACCATTCCAACAGTTCTTAGAAGCCACCAGCCACCATGGAGCTTGTAAGTGTTTACATTCTCCAATAAGACTCCACCAAAAAGATTCTTCTCAGACGCCAACCTCTTAAAACGGCTACAAATAACACTTTGTGTTAACATCCTTTATGCAGTCCGGATGAGATCTACCAATGTTTCACCACCACCGGGCCCAATCTGACAGATAAACATCTGTTATTGCTAAAACACAGAAGTTGCTTAATCCAGAACAAGAACCAAAAAAAACAGCTGATGTACAAACCAAATGTCGAGTCATCCATCCCTGATCAGAAGGTTAGAGTTTGATCCTGTCGATATTTCCTATACCATCTGCAAATTCCCAAACAAACCGTGGAGTGATGACTGGTCCTAGCCAGACTGCGGTTTTGATGTCTCCTGTGTTGCTTCAGTAACATTTTCAGAAAGATGCCACAGGAAGTGACAGAGGGTGAGGTTTTGACAAAGATGCAGCAGCTCAGCTACAGTCCCATCTCAGAAGTACACACACTACAACGGAGAAGACACAAAACTACAGAAAATGTAAGCTAGCATGCTTCAGTAACCAAACCCTTTTGATACTGTAAAATATCTGGTTCTCAGGTTTCAAAGGGGGTAAAATATTGCATCTGTTTCCATTATTTTCCCTTTGATCTACAAACAATGGCACTAGTGATGGTTTCAGGGAGTATTAGTGATAGTAAACAGAATGAATATTTCATAAATCCTTGCTGGAAAGTGAAAGTGGAGCTGAAAATGCAGGATTAAGCAGTAAATGTAGAGATAATAATAATGTAAATACACTTAGAGATCAGCATTCTTACTGAAAGTACTTTTAAAGCTTTTAGTGTTTGTCAAGTTTAAAGCCAAGAGAAAATGTGCTTTGATTACTATAATTACAGTAGACAGAAACTCGGTAAAGTAACGTGGAGCTCCATGTCTGCATTTGAGGGGTTTGCTTTTTCTTCCTGCAGCAACTAGTCATAGAGGAAACCTAATTGAGGGGGGTTCATTGTTTGCCAGAACCAGTTTCTGCAGACTCAGGCTTCAGGTAAACAGAGAAATGATGCGTATGATTATTCTTTAATCCCAAACTATTTCACAAGTAGCTGATGTTAAAATGCTCCGACTATAGAGGGCAGTCCTCACACAGAATAAAAGCTTAACTCCTGATTAGAGGGAACTGGCACTACAGAAATCCATGAACTGACAGCACAGCATTTGTGAGTGAATACATTTGAAAAAAAAGTCAAACTTTACAGGAAAAAAGCTGACAGTAGATTTCTCTGTTTTTAGAATCTGATTTAGTAGCAAAAGAACTTTTTCAGAAACCTTAGTCACATTCACCTGTACGGGTGCTGTGAGTTTCTGGGTTGTCCAGGGAGTAGAGGCTCATAGAAAATAGAGGGTCATTCGTGCAGTGAAGTATCTGTAAGAACTAGGTCTGCAGCAGATCACAGAGGATTCCTCATCCATTCTTTTCACTTTTTACTGATCCGAAAAATGATTTGAACTGTGAGTTTCGTGATCCGTTGCACCCCTAGTCGAAATAATGTTAAGTTGTACAAACTTATGATGTACTGGTGATGATGTCATACGGCGTCTACTGGTCCATTACTAACCTGTCGGATTCCCACATAAGTTACGCTCCGATTGTCTGATTTTCACATTTCCGACAGTCATGCTGAACGTAAGGAAGACACACTAATATCCACATCACACATTTCAATGAAACGTCTTGGTAAACGTGCGTTTCAGGCTTCCGCGTTCATGCGTCACAACACAAGTTTCTACAACTGTTTACAACTCTAGGTACAAAAAAAATAATTTTGACCAATCAGGAACTTGGGTTTAGTAGAGATGCAAGGATGGCGTCCCTTTCAATTCATGGAAGTGCCAATCATTTAAAAGTTGATTATGGAGAAGAAATTATTAATTGGGATTAGTGCAGGTCACCAAAGCCTCGATCCACTGATCCACTTTTCACAGCGTATGAGTGGTGTAGACTGCTAACACGCCGCTAGTTCCCCCTGTATGGTACCATCGACAAAAATAGAAAGAACGTTTGCAGTTCCACCGCAGACCCGGCCTCGCTGTTGTCTGCAGACATTTTCAGTATAGACTCGTGACCAAAAGAGAGTACAGGAAACCGCAAAAACCGAATGCTTACAAACGTCGGAAACGTTAGCTTAAATGAGCGCTATATTGGCGCTTTCTAATGTCGTCATCACTTTCTGCCAATCAGCAGCTTCGCCCCAACCGTCCGTTCCATTTTTCAATTGACCTACAACCGATGGGGGTAGTACAGGTCGGTACTGTGTATTTGGTCCATTTTACAATAAAAACGCTCAAAATACTGGACCGTGTTCACAACAACCTGTCGCCCGCAGCATACCCATTGAAAAAAATTCCATGAACATTTTCTCTCTACTGGCCCACTACGACCTAAATATTACGTACAGGATACCTGCGTGGAACCACAGATACCCGTATCCACCCATAAGGGTAGTTATGACAGAGGATTAAACTGTCTTTTTAGAGTCAGTCATTCAACTTAAAAGTTTCAGAAATCTTTGCTGAAGTTCAGCTGCTGCACTTCATGCTAATAGACTACAGTAAAAACACAAGACAACGCTAACGTCATCTGGGTTTGTTTCTGCAGGCGATGTCTGGAAGACGACCAAAGGCTGTTATCCTGTTTGTACGTATTTTGTTAGATTTCGTAAAGGCAGTTTACTTTACATGTGCAGGATTGGGCTCACACTTCAGAGAGGACGGCCAACACTGAGACCAGAATGTAAACACACTTGTTCTTGTGCTGGCAGCTCCGCCGTCACTGCAGGGCTTTGATGAACTGGTTTGTGTTACGTAAGACTTAATGGTTGTGTGTTTGTTCTGGCACATCTGTACTGCACATATGCATCACACGTCTGTTTAGATGTAATTCTCATGTAAATATAGCTTTGGATGGGATGGACAGAACTACTTTTCTGGGACTTTAGACCGCAGTCTCAGAAGCTGGAGCACAGAAGCACAGAGCGAGACACAGGAAGACAGCAGACGTTACATCTACAGATTATAAATGAAGCAGAAAGAGCCATAAATCACAGTCTGCTGGCTGTTTCAGAGCCACTCTTTCAAAAGCGTCATCTCTGACGTCTCTTGTTACTGCAGCTCATAGAACCCAAACTTAGAGCAGGAAAGCAAAAAGGATTCATTCACTTTCAATTATTACAAAAGAAAAGAGAACATAATTCATAAGGTGAAGAGCAGGGACAGTCACTAATTAAATTGCAGAAGGAGGCCAGGATGCTGGTGGCCAACTGGGCTAATGCTGCAGCACGTTTTCATCAGCAGCTCTGATTAAACATGTCTAAGTTTGTCGTCGTCCCCAAAGACCCCCCGGCTTAAAGCAACTAATCCCAAACACACGTCAGCCGCCGAAAATGTTCCACCTATTAGCGAGGCTGGAACAAAGCTAGAGGGCAGAAGCGCGGCGCTCCAGGACGGCGCCCGCTGCGTCACGCTGCCGCATCTCGCCAAGGAGCCCAAATGACAACGGAGGAGGTGCGGCGAATACAAATGATGCTGAAGTTCAAGAGCGGTGAGTCAAACTTTATACCCCTCACCTGTGTGTGCGTCTTCACAGGAAAGTTACACAAAATCACCGACAAACTATTATTATTATTATCAGCTTTAGAGCATCATCTGGGAATGTATAATATTATGGACTGGCTAAATAATCCCAGAAGGAAGCTTTTAAGTTAAAAAACATAATCAAATACCATGAATTTATATTAAAAATGGCACTTGAGACTCCTTTAAACATTTTTTGTCTTCTATCAGTGATTATTTTCCATTTGTATTGATTTATATCTGAAATGAAACTGAAGAGGAAACCTGCCTGCTAGAAACCCCGTATGTGGGAAACGATGAGAAAAATGGGTGAAAAATAATAATAATTGCAAGTTTTACTTTGATTTTCTGCATAAAAAGTTTATGTTAGCGTCTTAACTGCCCACATCTCCTCAACTTTCAAACAAAATGTCAACTTTTCTAATGAGTCAGCACAGCAAAACTCTCAATTTGTCCTTTAATGACATAATTCAATGAAAATGGAGAGGGTGAATTCTAGTCTGAGAGAAGTTACAAATGCTTTGGTCTCTCCTATCCGAGTCCAGATCGCCCACCTTCTTTCAGGCTGTGATAGACGAGTCTGTCGTGATCCATCTTCAGGGCTGCCTTCACCATGTCGTCTGCCATTGGGGGGGAGTCCAGGGGGGTGGGATTAAAGGACAGGCAGTGGTTGGTGTCCAGCATTATCATTCAGAAGAAAAGATAATTATCTGGTAAACATTGAAGTCCAGAAGAGGTCGTCCTCCGAAGTCCTGAATGTTTCTGAGTCTTCACTCGCTCCCCCTACAGGTGGACGCCGTCTCTGTCCGCAGGGCGGATGAGGATCAAAAGGAAAGACTCCAATGAAAGCCCGAGGATTCTGCTCCTCCGAGAGCAAAGAAAGGCACTGCTGCTCCTCCGACGCCCCGCTCCGTCCTCCCCTGTGCCGGAGTGATTGATTGCTCCTCTCCCGTCTCGTCTTTTGAAAGCCGGCGAGTCACGACTGCGCTGCTATGCGGCTTCCTGGAGGATCGTGGTGAAGAAGTCCACGGGAAAAGTCGTGAAGCAACGGAGCGAGAAAGAAAGGAACTGAAAAGAGGCCAGCATCTGAGGAATGGAGGACAGCAGTGAGCTCAGAACAGAGAGCCCCCAGTCAGACTGCTTTGGTTGCAGCTCCTCCTCAATCTCACATGCACAGGCACGCGCACGCACACGCACACACACACCCCGACTGTTGCTGATAAAGTTCTCCTGCTCAGCTGTTGCCATTCATTCACGGCTACAAGCTCCGGGGGGGCAGCCCAGGCATCCCCCCGTCTAACACAAACCCATCATACAAACTGAAATCACAGCGTCCTTCAGAAACATCAGAGGATCTCTCAACCGATTGATCGAAAGGACACAGCGGTGTTCAGGGTGTGTGAATCTGATCCCAGACCAGAACCAGAGTAATCGACCTCAACAACTAGAAAAGTTCCATCACCTACGATAATGCTAGCGTGAATGCTTTTTGCTGAAAGTAGTCACTAGATGTTGAAGCTTTTTGCTGAAAAAATGGTGATGCAATTTACTTTAATTTCTGAAGAGATTTGCTGAAAATGTTGTTTGCATAATGTTACATTTGCTAAAAGACTGGAAATGTTGTTCAAGAAGTATGAAAGAGCGCTGGAGTTTACCTAAATTTCTGAAAGATTTGTAGTAAAATTGCCTAAAAACCCCTAATACATGCCAATTTTGCAAAAATATTTAGTGTTGCTTAAATATGAGATAAACTCGAAAATAGCATAAAACTCCACAGTACAGTAAATCAGTCAAAAATGTTAGCCTGTTGCTAAAATAGAAGCTAAATCCTAAATTAGCATATAAAAGCTACAGTAGGTAAAAAAAAAAAAATAGACAAAAACGTTAGCACGTTGCTAAAATATTAGCTAAACTCCAAATTAGCATAAAAAAACCTCAGTAGATGTCTAATTAGCCAAAACAGCTAACTCACTGCTTAAATACTAGCTAAATTTCAAAATTGCTGAAACGTCCTTGGTAACTAAAATAACCAAAAACGTTAGCATGTTGCTAAAATAGATGCGAATCTTTAAATTAACCAAAAAAAAAAAAAACCCTCAAAAATAACAAATTAGCCAAAAATGTTAGCATGCTGCTAAAATATTAGCTGAACTCAATTTTTTTTAAATTACTCAATGATTTAAACATATCCCATGAATATGTTTAAAGGTTTGTTGTTAATCTACTTAAAATTTTGACATTTGAAGTCATCTTTAGTTCAATATTTTAAAAACTATAAAGTTTATAAATATCAAAAATACAAGCAGTAATGTCCTGGAGAAGCTGAATGTTTTGATACCAGGATTGCTGAAATCGTTGAGAGTGTGATTGAGTTTTTACGTAAGAATCTCTATAGTGTGAATGCTTACTACTGAGCAATCCCACAATAAACAACGACGCTCTGCCTCCAAATGTCTGAAAATAGTTGGATTCTGCAGGAGACCGGGCCTGCCACTGAGCGGTCTGCGGCTCGGGCAGCATGCCGGTGCTAAACGCCATCCGTGCCCCCACCTCCCGCCCGTTTTAAATAGCAGGGCCAGCTGGCCGCGAGGGGCTATATTCAGCCTGGTATCACCTGTGCACCGGCAGTGTAAGGTTACTCTGAGGCGCACACATGCTGCCTCCGGACACACAGGAGGACAGCTCAGCCCGCCTGAACGGGATTACAGCGACTGGATCCCTTAGAAATAAAAACAAAGAGGTTGAGGTGACGCAGGATCACACCTGAGACACAGACAACACCATGAGCAAACAGTACAATTAGTGTCTGTTATGAGATTTAAGTGCACCTGCTGCCATAATTCACAGGCTGGGCAGGAAGTGGAGATGACCGCAGACGGCGGGATTAGGACGCTCGTGAGGGGGCTGAACAACAAACAGAGCGACGGAGCCAAACAACCGTTTGTTTTGAAGCTCGACACACAAATTCTGAAGTCCTTCAGCATCTAAGCAGCAGTTCTACATTTGTAAACTGCATTCTTAGTGATTTCACCCAAACTGGATTCATTCCACTCGAGCGTCACGTGAAAACAGCCGTTTACAGCCAGAAATAACGTACAAACGTTCTGTTATTCAGTAACCATCCTCACTGCCTTTTCTGGCGGTCATAATGCTGCTTCAAAGGCTTCAGAAATAAAGTTAAATGTTTTTCCTGGTAAATCAGTGCCATTGTTGAGAGCAGATATACTATTAGGAAAAGTAAATCCTTTAAAAGTTATGAAAAACAACAAAAAACTGGTTCAAACAGCTCAGATATTCAGCATTTCTCCTCTGCCACTAAACTCCATCAACTAATCTGTGACTTCTTCAAGGCCTTTTGACCACCAAACTTGTTAAGATGAACATTTTTGGGGTTAAAATAAAAGCTTCAAGTCTGGTAACATTTATTCCATGATAGAGAGTTTACAGAAATCGGGTTTCATAATTCTTGCTTCACCAACATTTGGAGATTTTTGACCTTGGACGTTCTTATCGAAGCTTTTCTTTGACTGAAACGTATTTGCACCACTTTGAAAGAGACAAACTGTAAAACTAACTATGAAGGTCTTGCTTGTATAAGAAGCTAAATAGAGAATTTCTTAGAATGACACAAAATATGGAATAAAAAAAAAACTAGAACGAAATAAAAATCTGACGTGAATCGTCATAAAGATTGTAGAGGTTTAGGTTTACCTTCTTTGTAAAACATTTACAATTTCATGAGTTCATAACCACCTCCTGACAAATAAAAACAGCTCAAATGAAAGACCTTGAACATGCGACCTTAAAATATAAAGCAAACCATCCAAACTCTCAGCATCATCTGAAGTGCTCCTTATTAAATGTTGCTTAATAACGCATCAAAGTTTGATTCCGATCTCTGGATTTAGTTGAATGACTACTGAGAAACTTGACATCTTCATTTGGTTTGATTTCCTTTCATTTTAAGACGAGAAAAAAATAACGATGCAAACCATCGACCTGCACAGTAAATCACGTGGTTCAAAGGGGCGGGGTTTTCATGACTCAAACTAACCTTTATAGGCGTTTCCATTTTTCGTTTCAGTTAGGCCACTAGGTGGCGATTGCATTAAGGCATTACACTTTTATTCCAGAAGTAGAAGAAATTACAAGCAAAATGACCACAAATGGTTACTTTAAACATTATTACCTTTAAAATAGTTTGTAAAATTCATGCCTGTGAGATAACTCAGTGAGGCAACCAATCCTCAACAACTTGGGGGCTCGTCCGGGGGAAAGATGTTAATTTAGTCAGCAATGTATAAAGGTCGGCCGAGTGTTAGCATTAGCCGTCCTATGGAAAATCCCATTATATGTTAGCATCAAGCTAGCCGACTTTAGCGATCTCTACTTTTATGGATCGTTATCGATCTATTAAGCTTTGATTCAGACATTTGTGATGAAAACATTTTTCGGCTGCTGACATTACTTTTTTGTTATTTTTCTTCCACTCTGTTGTCCTCTGGTTTGCATTCACACAGAAGTGAACTGCATCAAAGTTCCCTTACAAGTGAACTTGCTTCGTTCTCAATCAGACCAGGATTTGGTTGCTTATTCTGCACCAGAGTTCAGGTGAGCTTTAAAAAAGTCTGCGAAAGCGCCCATGAACTGTCTGGATCGATATAAACCTGAGACAAACGGTTTCACTCCAATAACTTCCACAACTCCAACTACACAAAACCCCCTTCTAGGGAGTGTTCACTTATCCATTTATGGGGTAAATCAACTTGGGTCAGACAATTAAAACTTTATCGGTACATCTACTGTAACAGATCCATTGAACTCAAACACGTTCCAGTGGCCAGGTGGCAGCAAGCTGCTGTTGCCATGGAAACGTGGATAATAAGGTAATTTCAGAAGAATGAGGAACTGTTGTGTCGACCAAACCGAGACCCTTCTGGTGGAATCACCATGTTGACAGTTGGGGTAATAATTAAACCACTAAACTTTATCAGATAGAAGTAGAGAACACTTGATCTGCTGTTTGAACACGTGCATAGATTTTAAAACAAAAAAAGTTTAAAAAAAAATCTGGCTAGGTTAACCTTTAACCCTTGACATTATCTGATCCAATTTGTCCTGAGGGTTAATATTTGTCTATTTTTTTTTTATTTTAATAGAGACCTTAACTCTTCCACACTGGAGCTTTATCTAGATTCTTTTAACTACCGTAACTCTTCAACCGTAATTACGGTAATGCAACCTAGCGCTGACATGAAACACTAATCAATCAATCAATCAGCTGATTCCTGGTGACTGCGTGTACGGACGAGGAGTAACGGTATTTGGGTTATTTGGTTGTCACCAGCAACATCTATGTGGTTAAAGGGTTGAATCAGGAGTCACACTGGTTCCACATCTGTCAGCAAATGTCACAGGATTTTCTTGCAGTAAACTGGATTTTTACAAACATATTTGTCTAAAAAAACATTCTATCAAACAGAACCAAACCTGCCCAGAATCCATCCAGGTCAAGAAGAGTTTTCCACAGGTCAGAACAACCATTAACATTCCAGCCTTCAAACCAGAAGGCGTTTTCGTCCCCTTTCCGTCCCAGTCCTCCCACTCCCCTCTATCCGCTCCAGCTACAGCATTCTGGATTTAACGGGGGTTAAACCTTTTGGTCACACTGACATTCATCCGTTTTCCTTCTATGTAAACTCACAAAGATCAAAAAGGATGTCATGTAAACTTAAGTTCAACCATGAGAAGACTAAATAGAATTTCACACAAAAATTAAAAGAAAACTGTCTTAACGACTTTATTTGAAATGAAATGGGAAACTCACTGAACTGAGGCCAACTAAGGTCAATTCATGGAGGAACTGCCAAGTATTCAGACTAAAGAAACTCCTGAGAGGCTGTCAAACGACATTTACATTGTTCTACGCACCAATCAGAAGAGTCAAAAAGGAAAGAGTTACCTTTTAGTGTAAAGAATTACTGCAATAACTCCATACGAGACTGGATCAATAAAGAGCCTTCCACTAAGGTTCCCACAAGTCACTAGAGTGACACCATAACAGTAAAAACATAACTGGGACGTTTGCCTGAGCAGGTTATACCGTTTGGTTTTCTTTTCTTCCTTCTCTGGTTAGCCTCTGGGCTCGTTCACGTCTCAGGTGAACTGCAGAGAGCCAAGAAGCCTCACTACTTGAACCAGTGCTGCTTCAGGTCCGATACCAACAAACAACCAACCGCTTTAAATCAAAGTCAGTTCGGTTCCTGGAAAAGTCTGGAAGCATTTAAGTGGTTGAGAGTCTCTTCAGTGAAGTCAAACTTTCCGTTTCGACCTTTTTGGAGCAGCTTTTCTCAAAATGCTGCAAAAAAAAGTCGTCAAACTGGAAACTGTGTGTAAAACCGAAACGATACAGAAAAGGAGGAGCCGACATCAAAGTCTGCCGACGAGGAGAAAAAGAAATGGAGGCAACAACTGATCGTTACATAACTTTAAACATCTGAAGTCCATTTTTATTTAAACCTTCTGCCCCACTTCCAGAGAAAGTCCGACTTTCCTGAGTGATGACGACAAACTGTTGTTTGAAATGTGACCTAAAAATGAAACCAGACTACTGCACACACATTTATGACCCAGGAGTCGTCTGCCGTATAAAAACTAATGTGCCTTTAAGTGTCACGGTTTTGAAGATTACTGGATATCACTTCACAGACGTGAAGTCTCCTAATTTATCATGTTCAGCATTTCCCCATCGTGCATAAAACATTCAATCTTTTATTCATAGACAGATCATAAAAAGCACTTTCAAAAGCCCTGTGTTCATATTATTAACCTTCATTCTGAACCAAAAATAATCCATGAACTAAGAGCGAGAGCATAGACATAAAAACAGGAAGCAGATCTCTTTGAGGTCAGTTTAAAAAAGGAGTAGCAGCCATTAGCTGCATGGAAACAACACAGTCCGTCATCGAGGCAGAGCTCTTACTGTAAACCTCCAGCAGCAGAAAGCTATGCAGCGGCGCAGACGTGCTAAAGCGAAAAACCATCAGGCTGTTTATAAGAAATGTTATTTTAAACACATTCGAGCATTAAAAGTTAGCCTGTTTACAGTCTCCCACTAGCTTACAGCCCCTCACACCTGACATTAGCAGAGCAGCAAAAATGGTGAGCAACATCGAAGCTAACCAGACGCAGAGTTTAGATCCAGCTCAGACAAGGAAAACAAAGACGTTCGTGGATCTATTTGTCTGCGTACGAACAGGGTGGAGCTTGTGGTCTCGCCCAGTGTATTTTCTACATCAAAAAAAATATTTTTCAAATGTTTTTGCTCCTGATTCACAACAATTCGAATTAGGAAATACTCAGAAGTGCAACTTTAAGCTGAATTTTTTATGCATGTCCTCCATCATTAGAAAAATGCCACAAGAACAAGTTAAAACTAGAAAAGCTGCATCACCTGAGATAACGCTAGTGGGAATGCTTTTAGCTGAATGTAGTCGCTAAAGATGCTGAAGCTTTATTTGACGCAATTTACTTTAATTGATGAAGGGATTTAGTGAAAATACACAAAAACTATTGGCAAAATGTTGAATTTGCTAAAGTTGCTGTTCAAGAACTAACTTTAGTTAATTATCACAAAAAAAATGAACGGACCAAATGTGACATAAGTGTGTTTTATTCTTGTTTTCTATTTTATAATCAATGCGTTCAATTGTTTCTGTAATGTGTTTGAAATAATTGTGTGTTTTGTCCTGTATTTTTTCAATTTATGCTTGAAATAAAGCAATCAATCAATCAATCAATCAATCAAGAACTATGAAAGAGCGCTGAAGTTGACCAATATTTCTGAAAAATGTGTAGCGAAATTGCTTAAAAATCCGTAATAGATGCCAATCTTGCAAATAAATTTAGTGTGTTGCTTAAATATGAGCTAAGCTCCAAATTACCCCAAAAAACCTTAGTAAATGCCAAATTAGCCAAAAAAAGTGAGCATGTTGCTAAAATAGAAGTTAAACTCTAAATTAGCATAAAAAACTCAGTAGATACCAAATTAGCCAAAAAAGCTAGCACATTGCATTAAACTAGCTAAATTCCAAAACTGCTTAAAATTCCTCAGTAAACTGAATAAGTCAAAAACGTAAGCCTGTTGCTAATATAGAACCTAAACTCTAAATTAGCCTAAAACGCCCAGGATATAACACATTAGCCATAAACTTTAGCCTGTTGCTAAAACAAAAGCTAAACTAAATTCTTTTGAAAATGAAAACATGGTGATCATATCTTTTGGACGTGTTGCTTTCACTGCAACTCTGTGAAACTTGACGGTTGGCTCGCCGTCACCAAACTTTAACACAAGTGTGACCAAAACAAAGGCAGCAGCGCTCACCATCATTCAACCCCAGCAGCAGCTGCGCCCCTCCGTCTGCTGGGGCATCAGGCGCACGCTTGTGTCCACGTGCTGACGGCAGGACGGAGCAAAGCTGGTGAAACGGGAGCTTTGGTAGCATCGCTAATGTCTGCACCCTAAAGTACACGAGGACAGCTTCAAATCTGCTTTTGGGAGACGTTATCTTCCTTGGAGCTGCGCAGACCGGTCACACCTTCCATCACATAATGTTTGCTAACAAATGCAGAGAGGTGGTAAAGAGTAGCCTGCAGCCTTGAGGTTTAGCAGCTGCGATGAGCGCAGATCTTTACTGTGTGAGTCACTGTTGAAACTCCCAGTTCACACTGACCTCTGCTGCACTCATCAGCTAACATTAAGAGCACAGGGTTTGCACTTGGTAGGTGAGTCACAGGCTAATGGCTGTTCTATTATTCAGAAACAGCAGAAGGAGCTGAGCTACAGGAGAAACAAATCAGACCAGGACCATCCCGTTTACACTCCTGTGAGTGCAGCAAATGAAAACCTGTTCTTCTGCAAATGTAAACCAAATGTGTGGAAGTCAAGGCCCGGGGGCCGAATCCGGCCCTCCGGGTAATTCTATCCGGCCCTCCAGATCATTTTATTTTATTGTTATTAATTGTTATTTCTAACGTACACATATTTTTATGTAGAGTAAAATATTGAAAGTTATTTAAGGTTTAAGTTAATTTATTCTGGAATAATATTGATGCATTTTTATTATTCATAACTATGTTAAAAGTTACAGTTTTAAAGTTTTAAAAATTGGGATTCTGCTAGCTTTTTGGACTATTTTAGCATTTACTAAGATTTTTTAGGCTATTTTGGAGTTTAGCTAATATTTCACCTTCATGCTAGCTGTTTTGGCTAACCTGTTTTTTCCTTTTGTTGCTTTTAAGGCTAATTTGGCATTTAGCTAATATGTTAGCTGGCTATCAGCTTCAGTGATTTCAGCTGTCAGTTTCAGCATCTTCAGCAGCCAATTTCAGCATCCTGCACTCACACTAGCATTATCACAGGTAATGCTATATATCTAGTTTATAATCATGTTAAAAAGTTGTAGTTTTAAAGTTTTAAAAATGTAGCTTCAGAATGTTCAATAAATGTTTCTCCTGTTCGGCCCGTGATCATAGGTGTGTTTTGGATTTCAGCCCCTTGTTTGATTGAGTTCGACTCCCCTGGTGGAGACAAATGTCACTTTTGTATTTTTAGCTTTAAAGTCATGCCAACGTTTGGCTCCAGTATTTTAACATACATGCTGCATTCATCATTATGAACTCCCTGCAGATCACTCCAGGTGTCTGCAAGAATGCACATGTTCTCTAAGATTGGTGCAATTCTGAGGTATTTTCTGAAAAAAAAGCTTCATACCTGACCCTACCTGCCCTAATATTGTTCCTGAGGACGACAGAACGTACTGGAAGATAAAGTACAGGCTGCATGAGTGGGCCTGTACCTGTGGGTGTGCAGTGTTCCTGTTGCTCTGAGCAGCCCAGAGCCGCTGATAATAAAGCTTTTCTTTGGCTGTCGGCAACAGATTTGAGAACGGCTGCTTGACTACGCTCTGACTCCTCATTATCTAACAGGAATTTACTGGATCACAAATCAGATCTGCGAGTGTGTACGCGCCTGCAGAAGCACGGTGCCGTCGGCATGCACGCTGCGACCGGCAGAACTGTGCGTCCAGGTCCCGGCGGCGTGGTGTGGTGTGTGGGCGTTCGTGTGAGGTGTTCTGGACACTTTTTAAAAGCTGCATGCAAAACGTGCCCCAGTTACATAAATATATTTCTGCCTAAATGTTTATGGAGATGGGGAACTGGTCGTTATTTTGCTTCGTATGCAACGGTTTCTGGGAAACAGAGATTTTTGCATTACGTCTCTTTACTCGCAGACTCACATATGTGGTCAAAGATCTGGGGTTAGATGAAACATCTGTATTTAAAGCTCAAACATGTGGTCGCTGCAAAGTTTAGACTTAGATAGTCTGATAAAATGTCCTTTATAAGCAGACGGACATGAGATGACATCCTGACAGAGTCAGCAGACCATAAAGCATCATTCTTTTTGTTCTTGCACCAGCTCATTTGCATTATCTCCATGTCATTCTCCGTAAGTCTTCCATCCACCCGTCTTGCCCCCTCACTCCCCTCCTACTCATCTCTGGGGCCTCCACTGCTGGCAGCCTCCCAATCTGTTGCATAACAGTCCACCAGTTCCCTGAATCACGGCTGAGCTGAGGCAGCGCCTTCAGCCACGCCACATATCTACAGATCTTAAAACCACCACACAAGAGGCGGGCTCGCTGTGTTTACGTTACAGAGAAACAAAAAGGAACAGCTACAAAGCTGTAGACAAAGAGGCGGGGCTTCGTCTTCTGCAGCTCTGATAGATAGAAATAAAATCTTAGGATTTGGAGGATGACACAACCGTCTCAAACTAAATTTTCATTTGTCACAAAGTTTGTAAAAGTGCTAAAAAAGCCCTTTCTTACTGCACTTGACTGATCGGTTATAACCCAGTCAGGATGATGTTCATTAGGAGCACTTTGCATCCCAAATGCAGTTCACTCTAAACAGGAAACGGCGTGGCACATCAAGATGAACGCATGCTCCAGCTCATCCAGCTGCACGGTTTCTGCCACACATTTCACAACTACCTGTTGTTGGTTTACAACAACACCAACAACATCTGATGATGGAGGACATTTATAAAAGCTGAAAGTTGCATTTCTGAGTATTTAAATAGTTGTAAATCAGGAGCTTTTGTCCATTCTGATGCAAACACTTGCAGACAAATAGATCCATGAATGTCTTTGTTTTCCTCGTCTGAACTGGAATCTGGATCAGAACTGTATGTCTGAATAGCTTCGATATCGCTCCCATTTTTGTTGCACTATCAATGTAAGAGGGCTGTAAGCCAACAGAAGGGCGTTTAAACCAGAGATAGGCCACTCCAGGCCTCGAGGGCCTGATTACCTGGTTCAGGTGTGTCCAGCCAATTACAACATGCCAGAGCAGAGTATGTTGGAAAACATGCAGGAGTGCGGCCCTCGAGGCCTGGAGTGGCCAATCCCTAGTGTAAACAGATGGGCGACAGGAATTGGGGGTGGACTAACATTTCTGCCCACAACTCAGAGGTGAATTTCTAATTAAATCCTGCGGCTCTGCAGAAAATATGTCCTAAAGAATAACACGTTTTTGGCTAAAACCGCCAAAGAAAGACCACTTTGAAAATAGATCAAAATATCTACTTTCACATTGCACTTTTGAGAGAGGATCAACACGAGGGAACATGAACACAGTTATTTTGAAGCTGCATTTATTGGGTTGATGTTATTGATTAATCGATTTTAATCAGTTTAAGCTTAATAGATCAACAATTGATTAATATAAATGTAAATCGATTTAGCACATAAAGCTAAAGTCCGCTAGCTTGATGCTAACGTAAAATGGGATTTTCCGATGCTAATGCTTGGTCGACCTAAACATACATTGTTGACTAAATGAACATCTTTATAAATTCACAGGCAAGAATTTTCCAAAATATTTTATAACCATTTGTGGTCTAAATACTTACTTCAGACTTTCTTCATCTTCTTGAAAATAGTGTAATGCCATAGCGCAATCGCCACCTAGTGGTCAAACTGAAACGCCCTCCAGGAGAAGCAGAACAATGTTTCCAATGTTAATGATCTGAACATTTTAGTTAGAACTTCTCCTTTAGAGAATCCATGTAACACTGGATGATATTAACAATCTCATTATTTCACTGATATATTTACAGGATGTGAACTGGATCAGATTAAGATAAATATATTTAACTCATATAGTAGATTATTAATGTATTTCTCAACAAATGTGTTAACTGCATTGAACTGAAAGGATTGAAAGAATCGAAAACAAAATCAGAATCGAATCGATTCTGGAAATGATCATCGATACCCAGCCCTACATTTCATGCTTGTTTCAAACTTTCAGGTTCAAAAGCAATCAAACTATGATGGAAGGAGAATGCAATTCAGTTTGCGATCCCTTTTGAAAATGTGATGGTTTTTCTTGTTGATCTTGGAACCGGCTCCGTTTCAGCATGAAGACCGGAATGCACAACAATCCACAAAGTCACTGTGACCCAGACCGGCTCTGGAAACATGCTGAACCTTCCTGTGCTGCTGTTTCCAGCAGCTTCTCAATGGTGCAGAACGTTAGCAGTTACACCAGCATTACAGTCAGTGGAGTCATTAGCAACACATGCAGGCTCAGTTTCCAGTCTCACCGAGTTCCTTATTTTCAGGCAGAGGAAGCCCAGTTTACGTTTCTGGAACAATCTATTCTGACTTTCACTTAAATCTGGAGCAGACCGTGATGACGCCGACCTACTTCCCCCCATCTTGGCTCCGTCACTGAGCCCAATCCTCTGGCCCGAATCTGCCCCGGTCAGAGCGGGAGGAGAACCGCTGACCTGGCGGCCGGTTCACACGTGCGGCGAGTAGGGAGTCGCCTTCTATCACAACAATCCATCAGCAGGTCATAAACGGCAGTAAAGACCTTCAACCGCCTCACACGCTGGTTTCACTGCCCTCAGGACACCAAGTCAGGTTTTTAAAGTTTGATGAATGAAACTTTGACCAAGCATCACTATGCACAAATGTAAAAAACTAAAAATAAAACATTGAGTATTAATCAGAGTTGAGAAACTTCCCAAACAGTTTGAAATGTTTTTACCTGAGTGGATGGTCATGTCCCTCTGCACCACACTAAAAGCACCGTTTCTGCATTATTAGCACTTTATGCTCCTCGAAAAGTGAAACAGAATAAAGAAGCAAAAAGGCAGCAGGTTTTCCTCCGTCCAGCAGCTGGTATTTACCGTTTCTACAAGTGCGTGCACGTCCTGACGGAGAGGGTGTGTGACAGCCCGCCACTCGCTGCCTTTTCTCTCCTTAAGTAACAACAGGATCCACCCCTCCGCTCAGTCCTCTGATGTCCCACCTTTGTCCCCTCCTGCTGCCGTCGCCCTCTCAGACGGAGAGGAGACTCGTCATGTTCCTTAAAGTTTGAAGACTATCTAAAGTCGGGGGTAAAACCGCCCGTTTCCACTGCTTTGCATATTTCCCTCGTCTTCCCCGTTTCCTCTAAAAAGTTATGCAATACAGTCATTTCAGACGAGCCTCCCCCTGCTCCTGCCTTCCCATCCTCCTCCTCCTCCTCCTCCAACAACAACTTGCTGCTCCACCTCAAAAGTTTTGCAGAAGAGGCTCAACGTCAGGGGCGTCAAACTCAATCGCACAAGGGGCCAAAATCCAAAACACACCTCAGGAGGGGGCGGGCCGAACAGGATAAACAATTATTGAACTCTCTAAAACTAAATCTTTAAAACTTTTTAACATGATTATGAACTAGATATATAGCATTACCGATTATAATGCTAGTGAGAATTCTGTAAGCTGAATTTGGCCGCTTTATTTATTCCAGAATGAATCAACTTAAACCTCAAATAACTTTCAGTATTTTACTCTCCATAAAACTAGAGTTTGTCAAAATTATACAAGTTAGAAATGAGTACAAGATAACATCGGGTCATTAGTAGCAATAAAAGAAAATGACCTGGAGGGCCGGATCCGGCCCCCGGGCCCTGACTTTGACACATATGCTGTACGTGATGAAACCACAACTGTTTTTCATTTATATGGCGTGTAAACAGAAATGCATTCAGATGTTTGCGTAATTTCCCATCAGCTTTGCAAATGCATGAGTGAATAAATAAGTGAAAAGCTCTGAGAACTCATCCAGTACTGAGAGGAACATCAAGCATGAAGCCATATCTCAAAGATAAACTGATCTTTTCCACATTCTCAGAATGTGTTCTGCTTCATGCAGGACTGCATGCATCAACATGTCGCTTTAGAGATCGTGAAGTGTTATGAGGAGCAGGGGGGTGTTTAAACCTGGGAGTGGTGACCTGAGGCTGCTTGTGTCTGTCCCACCACCATCCATCCATTCTAGACCTCCACTGTAAACTAAATTTGATCCTCTTTTGTTTCATTTTCATGCCGTCGCTGCAGCTTTGAACTTCCCCACTCGATGGTAAATTATTTGCAGGCCAAACGTCGCCTAATCTGCTTATCACTGCAGACCAAACTGACTGCGTCTCCAAAACAAAACCAACGCCCTCCCAGCCGAGAACAATGGTCAGTGGGACGGTTCCTCTAAAGCCGAGGTGTGTGCACATCAGTATCAGTTACACTATCTCAGGTATGAGCAATCTGTTCTTATCTCTGCTGTTTACAACTCACATTCAGGAGCTTTCACGCGCTACAGGTAGTTAGCTCCTAATGTTTAGAGCACATGTGTCAAAGTCAAGGCCCGGGGGCCGGATCCGGCCCTCCAGATCATTTTATTTTATTGTTCTTAATGATGTTACCTGCTGCACATTTCTAACTTGTATAATTTTGACAAAATATTTTACTATTCATAATTATGGTAAAAAGTTTTAAAAATTAGCATTCTGCTAAGCTTTTTGGACTATTTTGTTCTTCACTACGATTTTTGAACCATTGCAAAGTTTAGCTGTTTTGGCTAATTTATGTTTTCTTTAATTTTTGTCAGCTATATGCTAGCTGTTTTGGCTAATCTAAGTTATTTTTTGTTTTTTTTGTCAATTTGGTATTTAGCTAATATTTTAGCTGGCAATAAGCTTCAGTGTTTTCAGCTTTTAGCTTCAGCGTTTTCAGCTATCAACTTCAGCGTTTTCACCCATCAGCTTCGGCATTTTCAGCCATCAATTTCACAGTTTTCAGCTATCAGGTTGAGCGTTTTCAGCTTTTAGCTTCAGTGTTTTCAGCTATCAATTTCACCATTTTCCGTTATCAGGTTGAGCGTTTTCAGCTTTTAGCTTCAGTGTTTTCAGCTATCAGTTTCACCATTTTCAGTTATCAGCTTCAGCGTTTCTAGCTATCAATTTCAGCATCTTCAGCACTAGCATGTTTAGCAGCTAAGTACAGCTTACAGGTAATGCTGTATATCTAGTTCACAATTATGTTAAAAAGTTACAGTTTTAAAAGTTTCGCTTTAGAGTGTTTAATAAATGTTTATTGTTTTTGACCCATGATCTCAGGTCTGTTTTGGATTTTGGCCCCCTGTGCGTTTGACTTTGACAGCTCTAGCTTAGATAGAACTGATTTTATAAAAATCCACAAACAATACAAGGAAATCTGTGTCCTCTTTGTTTGACAAAAAGAGTCAAAGAGAGTTTAACTCCACATGCTCAAACACACTGACGAGTGAACCTTTGGCAGGCCGAACGCATGAATCCAGCTGACTCGAGCGTTCCGTGGACATCGCAGATCTCCACTCAGAAGAGGTCTGCTGAGGGCAAACGTGCAGCTGGCTCTAATCTGCAGCAGAAGGTCAGATCAGAGGACAAAGCCAATTAGGAGCAAAAGCTCCTCCAGTCCTTTCATTGTGAGGACAGAGATCTCCAGGCAGAGCTTTAATCTAGTCCTCTCGTGCCTTTGAACACCGTCTCAGGTGAGTTAATCTCTGCTGATAATTGAGAGGAGGATCTAGATCGTCTCCTTTTACACGACTAAAAACTGGAATGTTCTCGCCCACGTACAATAACAACAACTCTAACAGTTACAGCCAAGATGGAAATCTGAGAACCGATTTATTTTCAGGTCAGCGGTAAACTGAGAATCATAAACGTCGTCCATTTATTTTCAGAACCCGCTGAATCCCTTTCGGGGTCACAGGAGCCAACCAGTGACTGCTGGGCGGAGGTAGGGTTCACCCTGAACAGGTTCTGCTGCAGGGCCACACACTCACGTGCACACACCTAGGGGCATTAAAGAGTCACCTATTAACCTACAGTAGAAGCATGTTTTTACACTGTGGGAGAAAGCTGGAGAAATCCCACACGTGCACGAGGAGAACATGCAAAACGAGAACCCACCCGGGATTCGAACATGTCACTGTAAGGGTGGAGTGCTAACCACTACACCAGTAGTAACATCTGCAGTCAAGCACGTTTTGGTAAAAAAGATGAACAAGAAAACGATGCAGATGAGTTTTATTTTGAAGAGATGTTTGTATACGTTTGGAAATGTATCAGGATAAAGAAACTTCTGCAGGTTTTTATGTAGCATCAATGTTTACGGACCGGCGGGCAGAACGTTCAGGTCCGACCACTCACCGTTCTTGCGGTCCTTGATGGGCGGCAGGTTGGGCGCCGGCGTCAGAGACAGCTCCTGGAGCTCGTTGGTCACCGCCTCACTCTGAGGGCTCTGGGCCGACCCCGGAGGTCCAACGACTTCCATCTCGCCGGAACCAGAATCCTTCACTCCGAGGGAGTCTACTGTTGCCATGGTGACTGACAGACCTGAAAATATAAAATGTGTGAGTTCAGAAGAATTGTTTTACCACCTTCTCCATCAATCTGGTGAAGAAATAAATATGTGTACCAGATAAAAACTCCACTTTTACCTCAATGAATGAACTAGGACCAAAACACTTTTAAGGCATTGGCTTCTTTTTTTGCTCCTTCCTGGCTAGAAAAATGACAATTTTCTTGTTGGCACATTCTGATATTTAGCTAATAAAACCTAAATATTTAGAATAAAATCCTCAATTTTCGGACTTCAGATCAGCCTCAGTGTCGGTACCGACGGATCGGGAGGGACTTCTTAAGAGGGAGCACCAAAAAGACCAAACAGTCGACGCGGATCAGATGAGAGAGTTCACGTGTCTCGTTAGGGAAGTACAGTTCAGGAAAGATGGGAAAGTTGCTGCTCATGGAAACACATTCAGTCTCCAAAAAGAAGCCAAAGGCTCCATCATGTAATCAGCATCCAGAACTTTCTCCAGCTTAATCAGAGATGGTTTTCAGCGGGACGGTGGGCTCTCTGGACTGCATCAAAAAGTGACTGCAGCTCCTGGAAACAAAAGCTTCTCGTTCTGCTCAACAGCTGCAGAAGAAGAAGAATGCGCGGCTGCAGGTCTGAGATTAAAACAGCCATCAGGGAAGAATTAACATGTTTGAGCTTCTACAACTGTTGCTGCAGCAGCTGCTTCAGTCACAACTTTGATAGATTTTCAGCTCAGTTTTCACACAGATCTTAATGAATGGAAGCTAACTGAAGTCAAATCGACTTTGGATTTGGCTAATCTGATCTATTTTAGGATGTTTGCACTAAAGGATGATCAATATTGTGCCAAAGATCTTCAAAATTACTTTTTTCAATATCATTGTCCCGCAGCAATCGTGAAAATTCACTCGAAATTTACACAAATGCAGTAAAAAAACAAATAAAAGTTTGACTCCATATGATATAAAGTAACAACTAATTAGTCGCAGACTATTTTAATAGTCGATTAGTCATTGACTAATCTTAGCAGCCCTAATGTCTAAATGAAGAAACCTTCTTTTTACAGACATGGCGGAGGCATTTCCCAGCAGACTTGGGTCTCATTAACACTCAAGCTACTCATGTGACCCCCCCACCACCACCACCTCTTAGCTACACCACATGAAGTAGCTGGACATGAGCCGACCATCACCAGATCTTTGATTTTTGCGTCCACATACATGACATTCAGGTACGCCACTTTTAATTTTACATTGTAGCATCAAAATATGAAGAAAACAAATGTTAATGCTACAAGCATATCATTAGCTAACAACACGCTGGAAAAGTTAGTACATTAAATACCTGATAGCAGGTTTTAAATAAGAACTAAAGAAAAGATCTGTGTCCAGCTGTAGTGTTTGAAACTTTAGTCCCAACACATCACTATTTCATTTGTAACTCGAGAGAACGGTTGCTCGAATATCCGACAGAAACAAAGGCGCCTCATAAATGCTCACATTTACATGCTAAGCTAGCAGAGGTTTTGCATCCCCTCAACAGCCCGTCAGTTCTCCCGTTAATCTACCTGACCTTCTGCCAAATGAAGATCTACCTCAGCAGCACGAGAGCCTGAACTCGGTTCAACCTAAACGTGGGAGAAGTCTGCAGCAGAAACGTCCTGACAGAAGAAGGCGTCAACGTGTAGGTGAAATCTTGTGTGAATAATGTTTCAAAACAGAGAATATAAACCATCAAAGTCCATATTTTCATTCCTCTTCAGTGTCTGTTTATTTCTTCATGATTTGATGAGTTTGCTCCTCAAAACGACGTGAGATTTGTCTAAATTCTCCTTTTGGGATCCTTTCTGGGTGAAATGTGGAGCATATTTAAACAAAGAAACATGGGTGATATCTCCTTTAGCAAAGGATAAACCAAAAGGACCCCATAGTCGTCTGAATTCAAAATTATCCGTGGTTATTTACAGTTTAAACTGAGGAATAACCAAAGTAAGTTACTGAAATGCTGCTCTAGGTTTGTGTCCAGTGTAGAGCTGAGTGAAATCAAAATTAGATCATTTACAGCAAAAAAAAAAAAAAGTCAGTTAGTTGAATCAAACAAACTGACTAATACTCAGCGATTAGTCGACTATTAAAATAATCATTTGTGGCAGCACTAAACTCTACATCACATATTAACACAAAATCAAGAGTACAAAGAAAATTTAAACTGGCTGCAAATATTTTGCAAAGAATGAAGATTCAATCAAATAAAGTTGCTGGTTCATAAAAACTTGTGAGAGAAGGATTTAAGAATTTTCCTACAGAAAAGATAAATAAGGTAAGCATCTGTTAAGGAACTTTAGCAACTGAAAATATGTGTTAAATCCCCACTACGATCATCCTTTGATCTATTTTTATGATTATGCTGCTTTTAGTCAAAATCTAAAACCTGTATCGTTTTATAGGGTATAGTTGCTTTAGTGGCATTAGAAGATTAAGAGTTAGCCTGCCCCCACTTCCCATCATCACTTTATTTATAATCTCTCCTGCTAGCTTACAGCTACAAGCTAACATTAGCAATACAACGAAAATGTCAGAAATACAGTTTTAATCCAGATTCCAGCAAAACTTCATCTTTAGTGAAAAATAGTTTTCAGATGCCGACCTCACGAGAGATCAGGAATATACTTCCCATCAAACTCATTTTGACAGGTGACCTTTGACCCTATGTACCTTTTATATAAAACTGATATTAGATTGTCACGTCATCTTGAGGGGCGGAGCATCTGTCAAAACAAGTTTGATGGATGGTGTAAGGTCAAAGGTTACTTGACAAAATGAGTTTGATGGAAAATATATTCCAGATCTTTCATTTGATTTAATCTTGTTTTAGTAACAGAAACTAATGAAGGACAGAAGCTGCACGATTCATTTAAAGTTTAAGAAACTTATCATTTTAAATGTATTTATTTTAGTTAGTTTAAAGTTAATGTGTGCTTTACATCCATTTTGTGCATGACCTGATTAGTCGACTAATCAGAAGACGTTCATGGATCTATTTGTCTGCAAGTTAATGCATCAGAATGGGGCGGAGCTTGTGGCTTGTAGTTTAAAAGTAACAACAACTACAAGCTTTTTCCAACATCGAAAAACACAATTTTCTTTGCAGTGGGTCTTTAAAGTAAAGCTTCAATTACTGCCCCCAAAGAAGACACCCACATTCCTCCAGGTGAGTCCACACCTGCCTCCTGGAACTGTTCAACACCAAAACAAGCAGGTCCTGACAGCTTTGGTTCCTCGCACTGGAAGCCCAAGAAAGCCAATACCACGAACTAGAACACCGTCTCGGTTCAGGTGAAGGACGGTGTTGGCACGTGCCTCTCTGCTTACCTGTGTTTGAACAAGCTGAGGGGGGTGTTGCCATTTCAGCAGGGCAGTTACTCCAGTGGCTCTGCTGAGGGGAAAAAAGGAGGAGATGCGTCAAAAAATATATGTAAAAGTTACAACTTCTAATCGCAATGGATTATGGGAGTTGCAGAAATATCTGGATCCGTTTGGCAAAAGCAAAATGTGGGGAAATCCGAATTTTAGAGGGAAGTCTGCACAGATGTCTGGGGGCCGACAGCTGTCACTGTCCAAAACAGACATCCATGCTAAGCTACTGCTAGCTTGGAGTTTAACGGAACATTTTCACGCTAATTTACACCCCAACAGCTGCACAAAGTTTCACAAAAAACTCAAAATACACACAAACCCTATCGGTGTCTAGAAATACACACTCTGAGGTGGAATAAATTGTAAACACGGCATGTTTTTCCTGCGTACACAACACGTTAGCAGGCAGCTGCTAGCATACCGTCACCGCTTGCTGCGCACGAGCTCTTTTTCTGCACCGCTTTCGCGCTCAAAAGAAAGCAGACATTTCTGCGCAGTTCACGGGCTCGTGCTCACTTGTCATCCTCGCCACTTGCGCGCTGCGTCTGATGACAAACGGCCTCCTCAGCATCACTCCGCTACTTCCGAGTCACAAAGGAAACTTTAACCGGAAAACCCTCCTCCTCCGTGGGACTCAGAGACCCACTTCCTCCGCGACGTCACCGGACGGTTTACAGCTCTGCAGCGGCAGGACCACGGCTGTCCGCGCGGGTTGGTAAACAAAAACAAACCGTCGGGTAATTATTAACATAAAGGGTGGAGAGAAGAAAACTGGTTAAAGTACTTTGGTGGGTTTTTTGGTTCGGAGTTTGTCTCCCTCTAGTGGCAGGTTTGAGGCACTACAGATGATATTTGGGAAACAAGATAAAGTTTTAAAGAACTTTTCTGATTATTTTCAAATCGTTCCGAGTGGCATTTTAACTTTAATTATGTAGTGTTTTTAATTAGAAATTCACCTGTGTTCTGGGTGGGAATGTGTGGAAAAGCCCCGCCCCCTTTCTCCAAGAGCTGTATAGTCTTCTGCTAGCTTACAGCTCCACCCTGGCATTATTGGTGCAACAAAAACAGAAATTTAGAGCCAGATTCCATCTTAGACATGCAGTGATGTGGATGCATTAGAATTTAGCAAAAGCATTTTCTGTCAAATGTAATCTTCCAGTTGCTCATCATATACTCCTAATGCAGAGCTGCTCATGCCTGGTCCTTTAGATCAGGGGTCTCCAAACTTTATTCCACCCTTCTGCAGTCTGAAATGTGACGGTAGAATATTAGTTTAGTGATTTGCTTTATTTCCTGTATGTTTAGCCTTTCTCAATGTTGACAGTAAGGATTTCTAGGCTATTTTGGAGTTTAAATAATATTTCAGCTACATGCTAGCCATTTTGGCTAATTTAGAGTTTAGTTAATATTCAAGCTGTTGTAACTGATTCAGAGACTTAACAGTTTTGTGGCCAATATCTCAGCTCTAGCTGAGACAGGTAATGAGATACATTAATATTCAGTATTTTTTCCATGAATCATTTAGAATATTCCGAGAAGAAAACAGTTGAGTTGTGTCCCTCAAGAGAGACAGAGAGGAGAAAAAAAAAAAATAAATAAATAAAAAAATAAACCCTCTGCTTTAGGTCTAGGAACCTGATGCTTCCAGATCAAATCCCTCTTTCTGGTGACTGGCTCCATATTTTGATGGAAGACCCCTGCTCCAGGTAGTCAGGAGCAAGGAGAGCTTTTAACAGGTCAGGTAGTAGATCATCATTTGTGCTCCAATTTAATTAATATTTCAGTCCAGCCATCAAGAAAGCACCACAGCATTTCTCATGGTGCATTTATTCCAACTCTATTAAATAAAGTCACAAAAACTGGGATCGGTTTATTTCAACATTCAGAGTTGACTTTAATCTGTAAGAGAAAAAAAAAAAACACTTTTAAATTCCAGTTTCCACCAATCATAAGTGTTTTAGTTGAAGCTGTACCTCAGTAGGCCTTCTGTCCCTTAGAGCCGGTCGTCCCCTTTTCACCTTCAGAGGAGGGCAGAGGAATGTGGTCAAAGGTGTCCTGGGTGTATTTGGCGTCGGAGCGGAAGTCCCGAGCTCGCTGGTACCCGCTGCTGGTGTAGACGACGTGGGACGAAGGGTACAGCGGGCGCTGCTCCACCATGCCCAGGGGAACCTGCTCGGAGGTCCAGGCGAAGCGTGGGAAAGGACGCTCAGGTTTGAAGGTCATGGCGTTGGTGACCACCTGTCCCAGTCCTGCATCCTGCTCGTTGAAGAGGACCTCGTTTGAGCCACGGCCAGAACCAAACCTGGAGGTGTAAGAACCGTCGAAGCCCGGTCCAGTCTGACCAGAACCTGCAGGAGAACCTCAGTGAGAGTTCATCTTCTCAGAACACTAAAGAGAAAAACATCCATACCTGATTTTCTAGAGGGATAACAAGCTCCAAGGCTGAAGAGGAGAAGGCCAACCAAAGAAATCCTGTAGAAGAAGAACCTCAGTAACTCCAGAACCAACAGAACCCCAACCAGAAGAGAACTTACTTCACCACACACTGATCCATCATGATTAAGTCTGGAAGCACAAAGTGAAGAAGAGAATTCAACCACAGCT
>NC_050530.1:176164-184683 GCF_002922805.2 Oryzias melastigma
TTAAAAAGTGTCCCAATGATAATTGTAATCATTTAAAGTTTGGATATCTAGAAAACAATGTTCTGGGTTTGATTGTCATTTTTCCAGTAGCCCAACCAATTCCACAGAGAAAACCGCTGTGGGGAGGGGCAAAAAAATAAAAATCCCTCTTGAACTGCTCTTTAGGTCTAGCAACCTGATGCATCCAGATCAAGCCCATCCATCTGCTGCCTGGCTCCATGTTCTGATGGATAACACCTGCTCCAGGTAGTCAGGAGCAAGGGGAGCCTTTAACAGGTCAGGTAGTAGAGAGGTCATTTAGGCTCCAATTTAATTAATATTTCAGTACGGCCATCAAGAAAGCACCATAACATTTCTCATGGTGCATTTATTCCAACTCTATTTAATAGAGTTAAAAAAACTGGGATCAGTTTGGTTTGAGTTTATTGCAACATTCAGAGTTGACTTTAATCTGTAAGAAAAAGACACTTTTACATTTCAGTTTCCACCAATCAGTGTTTTTAGTTGAAGCAGTACCTCAGTAGGCCTTCTGTCCCTTAGAGCCGGTCGTCCCCTTTTCACCTTCAGAGGAGGGCAGAGGAATGTGGTCAAAGGTGTCCTGGGTGTATTTGGCGTCGGAGCGGAAGTCCCGAGCTCGCTGGTACCCGCTGCTGGTGTAGACGACGTGGGACGAAGGGTACAGCGGGCGCTGCTCCACCATGCCCAGGGGAACCTGCTCGGAGGTCCAGGCGAAGCGTGGGAAAGGACGCTCAGGTTTGAAGGTCATGGCGTTGGTGACCACCTGTCCCAGTCCTGCATCCTGCTCGTTGAAGAGGACCGCGTTTGAGCCACGGCCAGAACCAAAGCTGGAGGTGTAAGAACCGTCGAAGCCCAGTCCAGTCTGACCAGAACCTGGAGGAGAACCTCAGTGAGAGTTCATCTTCTCAGAACACTAAAAGAAAAACATCCATACCTGATTTTCTAGAGGGATAACAAGCTCCAAGGCTGAAGAGGAGAAGGCCAACCAAAGAAATCCTGTAGAGGAGAAGAACCTCAGTAACTCCAGAACCAACAGAACCCCAAACAGAAGAGAACTTACTTCACCACACACTGATCCATCATGATTAAGTCTGGAAGCACAAAGTGAAGAAGAGAATTCAACCACAGCTGGATGATACCTTCTGATCTCTGAAGCTCCGTATTTAAACGCTTCTGTTCTCTTGGATTAATTAACCTCATTCATCTCACCTGGTGTCCTGCAGCTCCGTCATGCTTCCAGGTGAGCTGCTTGAGACTAATAAGTGATGGAAAAGTTGGCAGCATTAGTTTGACGTCAGTTTCCATGGTTTCCTGTTCTTTTTAGTTGTCCTTTTTATGGATCTTGTAGATGAAAAAATGATAAACAAACATATCGACTAAGTGTGTTGCTGTGTTTAGTAAATACATGTTTTTATCTAAAGTTTGTGGTTCTCGTGTGGTTACACTTTGACTTTACCGTCTAAAACCCACAATTTTTACTTTAAAAATGTAGTGAATTTATATTAAATCTAATTCCTGATTCTAAAGTTGTAACTTGACGTTGATCTTCAGAAACTGGACTTTCAGTTCTGTTAAAATGACAGATTTCAGTTTGTTCGTGTAAATAGAGAGCGTCCCTCAGTGTTATGGTGTACCACAGGGCTCTCAGCTGGGACTTTTTGTTTTTACATATTTCCATTGGACTTCTTGGCAGCACAGATTACATTTACGTTTCTATGCAGATTATACTATTTTTATTGATATCATTTGGTTTATCAGACTACAAGAGATGTAAAATCTAAGATTACTGTAAACGTTCCTTTTAATTTAGCCAGAATGGAGGAAGACATTTATTTTTTTCATTATTTTGATCTTCAGACTGTAAGAACATAAGAATATTTCAGGAAAACAAATCCTTCCTTCATTTTTTCGTTTCATTTTGTTCATGTAAACAGAGAGTGTTCCTGAGTCTGTTATGGCGTACCACAGGGTTCTGAGCTGGGACACATACTTTTTATTTCCCATACTTCCATTGGGCTTCTTGGCGGCACAGATTACATTTACGTTTCTATGCAGATGATACTATTTTTATTGATATCATTTGCTAAACCAGATTACAAGCACGTGTATTCTGGTGATGCTGAGAGTTTTTGTTTCCTTCTTTAGGGTTGAAGGGAGGATATCATTTCATAGTTCGTCACAGACACAGAAACAACTTCATTTGTTCCTAAAGACTGATCTGCTGTTATTTCTGATTATTAGGCTGCTATAATGATTATTTTTGAATTTTGCAGCAGTTGTGTTAATGACAAAGAAACTGTCTGAAGAATGGAGCAGGCGGACACTAACGCCATGTACCAGACGCTAAAGAAACCAGGTTCATTAGCTTCCAAACTGAGGCTACAGGTTTCTTGTTATTCTGAAGCTTGAAAATTAGCCAAATAATAATAATAAAAAAAACAAATATTATTGTAAAATTTGAATGGAACCTTTTGCTCTGACTTCTTTTTTTAACACAAATCCAAGCATTTTTGGCTTTACAAGTAATACATTTTATCAAAGATTCCAACAAATATCGTCCTTTTTTTTAAAAGCAGCAAAACTAAATCAGAGTTATTCTTTTTTTCCTACCTTGATGGTTTAAGTACAAATAGATAACCTTTTTCAAAACAAGTCTGGGCCATTCTGCCTTATTTATATTTGTCAATGTTATGCATAACTAAGAAACACGACTTCCGCATAACTCAATAAAATCCTGAAAATATCCCATTCTGGTGTTTTCAAAATGTCAAAGTTGACTCTTTGTGTGGGAAAAACTTCTGAACTTGTATAAAATCCAGTAAAGTACAACAAAATATCACCTCAAGCAACAAGATAAACATTTATCGTGCACATTTTTGTTTTTTAATTAGAAACTAAATCCTTGAGCAGAACCTATAGAAGGTGACAGTGCAGCTCATGTCCTGCAGGGGGCGTGCGTCCTGCAGGCCTGACCATCGTGCACAGCTGGAAGAGTGATTTTCAGGGCGGTAAACACACCCCTCCCCGGCCCCCATCCTGCCCTGGGAAGGACGTTTCCCATTCCCGGGCCAGAAGCAGAGGTGGCTGTGCTTGAGTCGGTGCTCACACATTCTCACCTGTTGGTTCTTGTCTCTGCCATCACCAAATGTGCTGTTACTGTGCCAGAGGACAGAGGAGGGCCAGGGGGAGGTTCTGAGCAGAAACAGAGAGTCCAATGTTTGGTTTTACAATCCTCGGCCCAAAAGAATAAAGACGAGGATCCTTCCCCTCAGACGGACTGGAAAATGAAGAACTCCTCTTTGGTCATTGCTCTTCTGACACAAGCTCTTCTGGAAGGTAGGAGGACGGCTTTCTTCTGCTGCTGCAGCTGTACACCACAAAGATGTGGTGGAGGAGAAATGTTTTCCTCCATTAATCTGAGAGGGGCTGCAGATGAGGACACTGATGAGGAGAAGGAAAAATGGAAGGTTGGAGCTCCGATCATTGTCTTCAGAAGATCAGGAGCTCAGAGAGGAAATATGTCAGAACTTTGTACTGAATCAAGTTTGCTTAAATCAAGAGATTTTAACTTGGTGGATAACAGATTCTATAGTTGTTTCCAGCAGAAACACAGAGGCTCAAAAGTTGATATTTACTGATCATTTACTGTCAAAGTCAATCGCAAAAGGGGTCAAAATCCAAAACAAACCTAAGGTCGAACAGGATAAACATTTATTGAACACTCTGAGACTAAAACAGTTACGTTTTAACCTAATTATGAACTAGATATATAGCATTACCTGTGATGATGCTAGTGTGAATGCTGTGAGCTGAATTTGGCCACTGAAGATGCTAGTGCTGATAGCTAAATAAAATATTAGCTAAATGCCAAATTAGCCTAAAAAACGAAAAATTAAAGTTAGGTTAGCCAAAACAGCTAGCATGTAGCTAAACAAATAGCTTAAATTCAAAATAGCCTAAAAAACTGAAAAAAGCACAAATTAGCCAAACCAGCTAGGGTGGCCAACCCTGGTCCTCAAGAGCCTCAACCCTGCCTGTTTTCCAGCCCTCCCTGGACTGCTTGATGCTGACAACCTAAATCAGGTGTGTTCAGCTAATCAGGATGTGGAATTACTTGAGTCAGCTAATCAGCAGCAAGCTGGTCAGGGAGAGCTAGAAAACAGGCAGGGTTGAGGCTCTTGAGGACCAGGGTTGGCCACCCCTGATAGTGTGTAGCTGAAATATTAGCTAAACTAGAAAATAGCCTAAAAAAATCTTCGTAAATGTCAAAATAGTCCAAAGCTAGCAGAATGCTAATTTTTAAAACTTAAAACTGTAACTTTTTAACATAAATCTGAATAATAAAAAGTCAGGAATATTATTCCAGAATAAATCAACTTAAACCTTAAATAACTTTCAATATTTTACTCTCCATAAAAATATATTTAGTCAAAATTATACAAGTTAGAAATGAGAACAAGATAACATCGGGTCATTAATAACAATAAAATAGAATGATCTGGAGGGCCGGATAGAATTACCCAGAGGGCCGGATCCGGCCCCCGGGCCTTGACTTTGACACATGTGACTTAGAACGTCTTTTCCACAATGATGGACTTTCTTTGTGTTTTATTCCTGAGAAATTTGAGATAAAAGTGAGAATTCTGGGAAATGATCCATAACATCTGTGAACATGTAGATACTTGTTAAAAGTTTCATTTTTACCAATCAGCTTCAGAAATATTCATTTGAAAAACAGGAAATCATTGTTCTGAGATGCTGTAAAATCAACTATTTATGTCTCTAACCTCCAGATTTGTGTTTGGCCATCAACGCCACCATCACGCCCTCCCCGTTTACGGTGGCCCAGGAGGGTCAGAACGTCACTCTCACTTGCGTCGTCTCCCAGCGCCGCCGCAATTCAGCTCTGCCCGTGGTCAAGTGGACTTTTCTGCCGGCGGGGACAGAGCGGCCGGAGGACGAACTCCTCATCGCCCGGGTCAACATGAGGAAAGCCCGTTTCTATGGCAACTACACCAAGAGCTTCACGTGGCCCAAGATGAAGCTGACGGTGGTGAAGCACGGGAAGGTGTTCGAGCTGCTCATCCTGAACGTGTCGGAGGACGACCGCGGCCTGTACCTGTGCCGGGTGCAGGAGTTTAGGAAGCACCAGGACCGCTGGAGGGCCGCGTCCAACTGCACGGCAGCGACTGAGCTCAGAGGTGAGGGATCCTCCTAACCCAACGGGACTGGTTCTGATCCAGTTCTTTTGGAAGACTAGATCATGGCTTGATTGAGGAAAAGCACCAAGAAAATGTATTCCTTCTTCAATATAAGGCTCTACGTGTACAAACTGATTGTTGGGTCTTTGAGAGACCGAGCTTTGGTTCTGTATCAATTAGACCTGAAGGTTTCTAACAAACCAAATGTTCAGAGTAGATTCCCCCAAAGACAGCTGGGAAAGCGAGTCCTGTGACCAGGCAAAGAGAAGAATAAATAGTATATTATCGTGCATAGAGTTGATGTCATGTGACTGCTGAGCTCTCTTTCAAATGACCAATCAGGACATTTCTCAACTTGTTGATTTTTAAAGTGATGCTCTCAAGAACATTTTGGATTCACTGCAAAAACAGAATCTTAGGAAAGTAAAAAAAACCTTGTTTCAAAAAAAAGAAAGAAAGAAAATCTGTGTTTTGAGACAAATAGTTTTACCAAGAAAGTTATTTTTTACCACAAAATATTCTAGAAAATACGGCGGAGTAATAAGGCCACCAAAAAAAAGTTTTTTTCCTTGTAAATTTATGACTTAATCTTGTAAATGTACTTTTTTTCTTATAAATTTATTACTTTTAATCTAGTAAATTTCCGACTTTACATCTAGTAAATTTATGATTTTTAATCTTGTAAATTTACGACTTTTAATCTCGTAAATGTAGAATTGTTTTTCTTGTAAATGTATTACTTTTAGTCTAGTAAAATTACAAACTTTTTCTCGGTAATTTACAACTTCTGATTTTGTGAATTTATTACTTTTAATCTTGCGAATTTACAACTTTAGATCCCGTTAATTTATTACTTTAAATCTAGTAAATTTATTATATTTACTGTCATAAATTTACTAGTATTTTTCTTGTTAACTTACTACTTTTAATCTCGTAAATTTATCACTTTTAATCTTTCAACCTTTAGTTTTTTTCTTTTAAATTTGTTAATTTACGACTAAATCTCCTAAATTTTCCACTTTTAACCCTAAAACACTTTCACTATAAAAATGTTCCACCGTCACTTTTGCCGGGTAATTTTTACCTGATATAAAATACCAATAAAATGTATTTCTCATAAAAAATAGATCAAGATATGAAAACATGATGAATTAGAGTTGTTTTCTTGTATTTCAAACTGTGCTTTATGCGACAAAGTGGGGGAGAAGATCCTAAGAACATGCTTGAAAATGACTGAAAAAGTAGAAATTTGAGAAGAAAAAATTGCTAAAAAATAATCAATGATACTGCACACTTGGCCTTTGGTCCAGTCATTCCTGGGACATGTGAGACTTCACCCAGGGACAAGTGACACAATTTAAAATAACGTAAATACTTCAGCTCGGGTGAAAATCCCCCGGCGACAGTACTCTAGGGTTAATCTTGTAAATGTACGAGAAAAAAAGTCAAAAATTTCGCCAATGACTTTTTAAATAATAAATATACGACTTTATCTGTTATCTAATTTAACAGTTACAACTTTTTTCTCGTAAAAGTTTTGTTTGTGAATTGGCTCTAATGCTAAAAACATGTCGGAGTGACTACAATTTTTCAATTGCTGAAATTCTTGGTAAGACAATTTTTCTTAACACATTGACAGATTTTTTTGGATCATTTAAAGAAAATTCTAATGAGATAGATACAGTTCTAGTTTTAATGAGATAGATATAGTTCTAGTTTTAATGAGATAGATACAGTTCTAGTTTTAATGAGACTGTTGCTACTCAGTACTAGCCCATGGACTCACAGTTTGGAGTTTTGGGGTTAAATGTCAACGTGGTGCGAACCTGGTGAATCTTGCTCCAGACTTGGTGATAAATAATTCCAGTCGGGCTCAAACCAGAATTATGAGTTTGTTCTACTTGGTTAAATTTCAATCCGTTTCCGTGGATTAAAAGGGACGCTACACATTCGTCACAATGAAATCCCTGATTGGTCTTTTGACCTTTCAACGTCTGAGAGCCTAAAAACAGACGCAAAAGAGAGTTTTTTTAATAGAAACTTGCATATTTAGTCTGAATTAATGAAGCTTTCGGGGACAAACGCTGGTGTGGGCGATCTCTGGTGTTTAGCAGACGTGGTCGGCCGCTGCTTTCCGCCGTGGCGTCTCGTCAGTCAGCCGTCCCTCCCAGAGACGCTGAACCCTCAGGAGGAGGACGTCCTGTGGCCTCTGTTGGTGTCGACGGCCGTCCGGGCTCGGGCCCAACAAGACGCGGCTTTTTGTGAAGAAAATAGATTCTCCGGAAAACCAGAGGAAGTGAAGACTATGAGTGACATAAACTATTTTAACGCCTGACGGAAGAGCAAACCAGCTATAAGTCATAAACTCAAACAATGGAAGATTTCAGATTCATGCAGCAAATTGATAGTTATTGCTGACATGATTTCCCTAAAGATGAGTCTAATTAGAGCTTTTCTGGGATAAAGTGGTTCGTTCCAGATCAACAGCAGCACTTTGCTTGTGTCAATGACTCGCAGTTACTTTTCTGTGCAGAAACATGTAGTAAGAAGCTTAAAAAAACGGTGACGGCTGCATTTTCCAGAGAAACAGCTTTTTTTCCTCTCAGAATGAGGTCATCTGTTGATGGTGTCAGACTGAGACTTGAAAGCTTCTCTCCAACCACAACAGAAGGGCGTCAGACGATGACAGAACCGCTGCACCCAGCTTTCTGGGTCTTCTGGTCGGCAGCAGAGTCGTGTTTGCAGCTTTAGAGGCTCACAGGCCCGATAAAGTGAAACCTGAGCAGCTGCTGATCGCACTGGTGCAAGTAAAAGCTTCTGATTCTCATCTGAACGATCAAGCTAACATGCAGCTCCATAAGTCACAGCTCCGACTCGATGAAGGACTCGGGAAAGACGACGAGTAGTGTGAGGTTTCCCTGAAGGCTCCGGAGACGTTCACGCAGCGGAACGCTCTGCACATTCCCGGGTGTCCGATTCTGCACTGATGTGGTGAAACTGGAAAAAAGTGTTTTTGCAGTTTTTAGTCTTTGCAGATGCGTGGTTCAAATCTTCATCAGAACGTTAACAGAAACCTGAGATTCTGAGTGTCAGTGCGACACGGAGAGAAGATGGTTTTAATGAACCTGAACTGTTACTGGATCTCTAAGAATTGCAACAAATTTAAGATAAAACTGCACTAAATCTGTTCAAAATGGAAGTTTTCTAAACTCTTGACCAAATTAGACACAGATCATGTTAGCAGCTCCAGCAGAAAAGTAAATAGAAGATGACCTGATGCTAGTTTTACAAAAGTTTATC
>NC_050530.1:184841-185247 GCF_002922805.2 Oryzias melastigma
CATCAGAACATTAACAGAAACCTGAGATTCTGAGTGTCAGTGCGACACGGACGAGAACTCCTGCAGATTCAAAACTCAGAGAAGATGGTTTTAATGAACCTGAACTGTTACTGGATCTCTAAGAATTGCAACAAATTTAAGATAAAACTGCACCAAATCTGTTCAAAATTGAAGTTTTCTAAACTCTTGACCAAATTAGACACAGATCATGTTAGCAGCTCCAACAGAAAATTAAATAGAAGATGACCTGATGCTAGTTTTACAAAAGTTTATCTTTAGTGAGAAAAAGGGTTTTTTTCTGGTAAACTTGTGTTTGCTTTTAATTTCTTTTATTTTACTTTCTAAAAACTTGTTTTAACTTTTTGTTTTGTAAATTTGACCTGTTTTTTTTCTTTTTCAAAAAACT
>NC_050530.1:185429-188203 GCF_002922805.2 Oryzias melastigma
ATGTACTGTAATTATGCTGGCCCTGAAGTTCAAATCACATCAACAAATCACTCAACGCAAAAACAGCAATTAAAGAAGCAAAACAAAATAAAATAAAAAATCATTACATTTTGGAAAACAAAACAAAATTCCAGAAACTTAGGCTAAATGTAAACTTCCTACCCTAATCCCTAATAATTAAAAAACAACATAGTGTGGGAATATATCGTATGGATTATAAAAACAACTCGGACTCCATGTTGTCACAAACAGGCAGATGTGCAGCAGGTTCTATCGGCACAGACAGGAGAACAGCAGTGAAGCACAAAAACGTAATCAGGGTCAGGCAGGCAGAGGTCAAACACGAGCATGAGGACGTCAGAGAACAACCGGAGCAGTCGAGTCCAGGTGAGGGTCGGGGCAGGCGGCAGACGAAGCAGAGGATCAGGTCAGGATGAGAACGCTCAGCGATGCAGGCAGAGAGGACCAAACAAGACTTCACACTGACTGAATACAGCTGGGAGTGATGAAAACGGCTGTGGGGCTTCTGGGAGAGACAGCAGGGGTTGATGGGAAAGTAGTTGTAAAAAAACATAATGAAATGATAGAAAAAGGAAAAACAGTAAGAAACTGGAAAAGAAGGTACTATGGGACATTTCTGATTGGATGATGAAAGTTGTCCATCACTTCAACTGAACGTTATTTGACACGATACTGGATGTCGTCCTCCAATCAGTCGCAGCATTTCCATTGACTATGAAATTGCACAAATTAGATTTATGAATCCTTCTGTAAAAGGTTCAAATGGAGTAAAAGTTATTTCAAAAGAATGTGAAGAATCTTCTCTCCACCAGGAGGGACATTCATCATAGTTGTAACTTCAGGATGTCGATTTGGGCCAAATCGGACACAAACTTGACTTTGGCGAGGAGGCGGAGTTTCCCTTCCTGAAGTGGAACGGCTCAGAGACAGACGGCGAGCAGAGCGGCGTGACAGCTGCTCGTGTCTGGCTCAAACACGGTGGTCAAGGATGTGGGAACTTATTTTAGTGAGAGGAAGTCCAGAAAGGGTTATGGTGGTAAAAATAACGAAAAGAGGAACACCGCCTTCTGTTTTTAGAGGATAATCACCACCACTGGGACACAAATAGAAAATATTTAGGAACTAAAACCAAATATGATGAGATTTCTGGTTATAGGATGAAAAGGAAGATGGTTTGAGGAACATCCAGAGTTAAGTCAACAAAAGGAGGATTTTTAGTTCTGATGTCAGGAAAAAACTACTTCTGTTTTGAGAATGAAAACTAAAGGATTTCTAAATGACGAGTTTGGTCCAGCATGATTGGTTTTAACTGCAAAGACAAAATGAAAACTTCCTCAAAAAGGTTTTGGTTTTCCAGGAAAACTGTAACAGATCATCAAATATTTCAGAACTGTTTCCTCCGGATGTCGTTTCTGCAGCTCTGTCAGATGTCACAGATCTATCTAAGATGATGAAAAACATTGCCATAGATTATCAAGAAACGTGGATTAAAAGTTACTGATGGACAAATCCACACTTTAGTAGTGATTCAAACCACTAATCTCAGATCTATCATAGACCTGAGTGTAGATCCAGTAGAGACCACAACAAGTCACTTTCTGCAAGTCCAAAGTCTTTGCATTTACCATGAACACAAGTTCAGTCTTCAGGGTCGAGTCTTATGCTATGTGCACGTGCGACAAATTTGCGTGGCCCTCCCATTGTTGCGAGTGAGTGTCTGTAAGTGTCACACTTCCAATGAATGTTAGATACATATAATTGATTGTGAGCAATTCCACAAAAATCCACAAAAAAACAAAATTCTTCAAAGATTTTTTCGTTACTGGGGCTTTTATCTCACTCTGGGGGTGTCTGGATTACAGCCGCTTCCACTGTGTTTCTGTGTCTCTGAGGGGGTAAATTAACCCTTTAACAGCGGGGAAATTTCCGGCGACAGCAAAATAACACACGTTGTTTGGACTACACAATTAACGCAATTCCAGTGGATTCTTAAGCTGGGAAAAGGGAATTTCTACACAAATAATTTTAATTTCAGCATGTTCAATGGACGCGTTTTGGATGTTGAGCCCAAAGAGTTCCTTAAAAATGTGCGTAGTGATGGACAAACATGAGTTTTGAGCGCATTTCCTTAGACGTTTCATTGGAAACAGAAATAAGTTTCTGATGGCGGTGTGATCGTACCTTCAGAGCTAGCCTTCAAAAAACCCTTTAACACCAAAGCTCCAGTGTTTATGTTCTTTGATTTGCTGCAACTTTTCAACCGTTAACACAATCAATGCAATTCTAGTAGATTCTGAAGGAGAAAAGCGGCGCGAAAAGTTATAGTATGTTAAATATTTTGTGTTTAAGTGTCCCCGGTGACGCCTCGATGTTAAAGGGTTAAGGGACCTTTTTTTATTATTGTCTCAACAAAAACAAGTAAAACATCCCAGTTCAGGAGACCCGAGCAGGCTGCTCCGCCCCCCGCAGCCGCTGTCTGTCTGCTGGCGTATTGAGTGAGCGAGCCCCGCTGAAGTCCGGGAGGCTGTCTGTCTGTAGCCAGAGAACCGCCGCGCTGACAGGACGAAAACTCTCGTATTGGATTAGTATTTTACCCGCTGATTGGGTCACTGAAAACATCACGTTTTTATTTATATATATATATATGTGTATGTATAAATGGCGTATACTTGTATAGCGCTACCTACTTTCCTTTGAAGACCCAAAGCGCTTCACAGTCACAGACCCATTCACACATAGATTGATACACTGGT
>NC_050530.1:188354-200626 GCF_002922805.2 Oryzias melastigma
AAGTCCGGGAGGCTGTCTGTCTGTAGCCAGAGAACCGCCGCGCTGACAGGACGAAAACTCTCGTATTGGATTAGTATTTTACCCGCTGCTTGGGTCACTGAAAACATCACGTTTTTATTTATATATATATATATATGTGTATGTATAAATGGCGTATACTTGTATAGCGCTACCTACTTTCCTTTGAAGACCCAAAGCACTTCACAGTCACAGACCCATTCACACATAGATTCATACACTGGTGGTGGCTCCGCATATATATATGTATAAATGTTGTATAAATGTTGTATACTTGTAAAGCTCTATCTACCTTCCTTTTAAGTCCCAAAGCGCTTCACAGTCACAGACCCATTCACCCATTCACACATACATTCATATACTGGTGGTGGCTCCGCATATATATATATATATATGTATATATATTGATGCATATATAAATATATATATCTCTGTGTGTATGTTACTGTTGTAGCCTAATAGGCGTTAGGAGTTTAATCATTATATAATATAAAAAGTCCTCACATTTTTAATAAACTAATCTAAAGATATCAGATTTCACTTCCTTCCCTGTTTTTTAAAGCAGATCTTTGTTTCCTAAATGATGTTCCTAAAAGCAGAGGAAGTCTTAAGCTTTGAGGTTCTGCTTCCTCAACTTTTGTTGAATCCAGATATTAACATTTTAGCCTTCATTCCTGACTCCAGGTTTACGTGCGCTCTGCTGTGTTTTCGTGACATCAAACTGCATCAGGTCAACATCAGGTGACCAGGTGTTTCCAGAGCCAGCTCACTCAGAAAGCCCCATTCCTCCTCTTACTACAGCAATAACAAACATATCCTGTGAGGTCAGGGGGTTTGTCGGAGCGGCTGGGGGTGCGCGCGTTCATAAACGAGTTGGTCTCATAGCCGCTCTAGTACTGAAGTTATATATAAAGGAGTCGACCTAAAGAATCGACTGTTGGAGCATAGAAACTTTCTGTTTTCTAGTAAAACGGAGACACAAACTGACAGACATCAGGAAGTGAGAGGGATTATTTAAAGACCATTAATGAGGCTGTGTCCTTCGTCCAGCTGTACTCATTTATAATACAGTACATGAGAGGAGGGACGGGCGCATCCACAGAGGATCATTGTTCATGTTTATGAGGTCGGCCTGTTGGAGAACAGGAAGTCTGGAAGTGAAGTTCTGCTGATGGACAAACGTTCTCTGATTTCTGATGAAGAATAGTCTAAAGGTGCCATTGACATTGAATAGGCTACAAGATCAGCCTAAAAGTTCACTATTGAGAGTAAAGTCTTGTTAAAATGTTTTCTAGAATTTCTCCTTTACCAGCTGACAGTGATTGTCTATTGTGAAAAGTCACGTTCTTGTTTTTCCAGATCTGCTTGTGCAGCAGTAAAACAGCATCTATACCATTCCAATATGGCGCCCAACAAGCTAGCATGCCATCTCTAGTGATATAACTCCTTGGTTCGGGCCTCCTACGCTCCTTGACGTTTTGAGTGTCCCCAACTCGTCGTTTTTTGACATGCTGGCTGTTCCCATTAAATCAGGGGTCCCCAACCTCCTGGCCGTGAAGGTTCGAGGGCCACTTGGTACGAGGCCTTAGCAAAAAATTACATACGCTCATCAGGGGTCCCCAACCCTCGGGACGTGGACCGGACCGGAACCCTAACCCAGAAGATACCTTAGATGTGTGTAAAAAGTGAGGTTAGGGTTGGAGGACCATAAAGCTGGCACACTGGGATGTTGGTACCAGTAGATCACCTCTGAGCGGACCGGACCGGACCAGTTTAGAATGGTCCGACCATTTCAAGTGAGGGTGTAGACCAATGACGTATGAATGACGACAGTGAAGGAGAAGCTCCATCTACTGACTCAGAATCGGAGGGGGGAGGGGCTACTCAGTCCAGTTCTTGTATAGAGTTAAACGTCCTGCTAAGATGGAAACAATCATGAAGCTAAAAATGAGCCCAATTCAAACCTGCGGGTCAGACATTCACAGGGTATCTATAATGTGGACCAATCAGCACAGTGTGAAAGTTGATTAGATGTGTGATAGAAATCGGATTTCTCAGCGTCTCCTCCTCTCCCTGTGATCCTCTTTGATCTTGTGAACACTGAGAGACCGAGTCTGAAGGACAGACGACCAAACCCGTCTTTCCACCGTGGAGTTTATTTAAACGTTTCCAGGCTGTAATCAGAATCCACTTAGAGATGACTGTGGAGCTGACATGTTTCTCCTCTGTGTGCAGTCCATGTTCTACCAGCCGCCAAGGAAAAAGAAAGTCTGTGGAGTTTGTTTGAAGGTAAGTCTGGATATTCTCAGCCTGTTTTTGTTTATGCATTTTTGTGGTGGGCAGAAATAAGCCAGACTGGGTTATCCTGCTGGAAATAGCCCAAACAACGGGTCTGGCTTCTTCTTTCTGCGGCATTTTTGCACTTACAGCATGTTGGGTTTTCGTGCTGTTTCAGACGTGTACCTGTGTGCGGTGCTGATCTGCTCCATAGGCCTGCTGTGCATGTGCATGTTCACCGTCACCATAACCTGCCAGTTCATTCAGAGGAAGCGGAGACTAAAAGGTGAGTGGACGATAATCCCGGTTCTCTCTGCTTCATCCCATCCACTAATTTCTCTTCAACCCCTGCAGACAGTTACCTGTTGAAAAGTCCTCACAACAGGTAAGATTTAGAAGCTGTTCTGCTTCATTCCTGGTGACCATCAACAGAACTGAATAATCTGCCTTGACTTCAGCTCCGGGGAGACGGTCACCAGTGAGGCCAACGTCTCACCTGCACTCCCTAAAAAGGAGAGGAGATACAGGAAGAAAAGGAGCAAAGGCCTCCAGGAGGAGCTTCCACCAGAGATACCTGCAAAAGGTGAAACATTCAGAGGCATCGTCCAAAACGAACATTACACTGAAAAAAGTGAAACACATTTAAAAAATAGGAAAGTTGCATTACCTGCGATAATGCTAGTGTGAATGCTTTTTGTTGAATGTGGTCGCTGAAGATGCTGAAGTTGCTAAAGAACAAAAAGTTGCAAAATGTGGAGAAGAGGTTGAAGAATTTCTTTAAAAATAAAAAAACTGCTAAAAAAAGTAAAAAAAATGCATAAAATGTATGAACTTAGAATCATCTCTAACGCCTCAGATGCCAAATTAGCCAAAAAAGCTAGCACCTTGCTAAAATACTAGCTTAACTCTTACTTAGACTGTGATAGGTCATGCCCAGATAAAAAAAAAATAAAATGGTTGCTATGGAGACAAACCAACAGAAAAGGCGTCATTTTGAATTATTTTTTATTTTTTATGAATATGTTCCAGCCAGCAGCCGGTAAACAACTGAGGGCAGGTTAAAGGGGACGGTGAGAGTGGACCAAACAACACTGTTGATTCTTGAATTATTGGTTCAAGCTGAATGAAATAATATAACATACAAAATTAACATATAAAAATGTGGTCATGGTTAACAAAAAACTTCGGTTGCTAGGGAAATCCAAAAACATACTTTTGCAGATTCTTCTAAAAACAATATTGATCTGTTCATCATCCTTAGACGACCGAAAAATAGAATGGTTGCTATGGAGATAAACCAACAGAAAAGCCGGCACTTTGGAAAAAAAAACTTTTATTTTTCATGAATATGTTCCGTACTGGTATAGCAGCAAGTGAGGGCAGGTAAAAGGGGGACGGCGAGGGCAGACCATACTACGTCGTTGATACTTGAATCATTGGTTCAAGCTGAATGAAATAATATAACATACAATATTAACATACAGTGTTGTGGCCGGGGTTAACACAAAAAACCTTTGTTGCTAAGGAAATCCAAGAAGTCTAAGAAATCTAATCTAATCTAATCAAGAAATCTAAGAAGGACATCAATGTGTTTGTCGTCCCCAGACGACCGAAAAATAGAATGGTTGCTATGGAGATAAACCAACAGAAAAGGCGCCATTTTGAAAAAACAATTTTTTTCTTATGAATATGATCCGCGCAGCTAGTAGCTGGTAACCAAGTGAGGGCAGGACAAAGAGCGTAGGCGGGTCATACAACGTTGTTCACAAATTCAATTTTTTAAGTTAAAAGCTCAATCATATGAATGTGTTTGAATTATTATTAATATTACTTTAATATTTTATTTATTTTTTATTTATTTACTTATTTTATTTTATTATGTTTTGTAAATATTTTAAGAGTAACATTCAAAAGGTGTTTGACTCTTAAATGACCAAACATGATTGAAACTTTATTAAAAGTGATTTTTTGTAAACATGCCATGAAAGGATGTCAGCTTTTATTTCCTCTCACGTCTGTTTCATACTTGCAGCTCCCATCAAATCAAGCAAACCCAAACTTTTAAAACCTCAGCCAAGAAAAGTTTTGCTGGTGAGTACGACCGACTTTGATTCATCAAGATCAGGTTTTTGTGTGTTGAGGCTCGGCGTGTGCTGCAGTCTAACAGTGATTCTTCACACCCTGTCATTAGTTTTATGGAGTTTTTCCCCTCTTGCTTCCTGTCCCCCCGACTGCTCCCCTTTGTTCTCCATGTGGGTCTGCAGCCGAGGATCGTGGAGGAGAACCTGACGTACGCAGAGCTGGAGCTGATAAAACCTCTTCCTGAGATGAAGGCGGCGTGCAGCGGCACCGTCTACGCTCAGATTCTGTTCAAGGAGCAGAAACTATGAGAGCAAACCACTAACGGAGGAGGATTTTCTTATTTATGTTGGGACTGCTTCGTCTCCAGAAGACTGACAAGGGAAATGTAGCAAAAATGTTTATTTCATTGAAGTGTTCCTCCTTTTTAGGAACAAAAACTTTTTTAAGTTCAGTATTTTTGTGCCTATATTTGAATTTAAGTTTATTTATCCCTGGTTGGCCTCAACGAATGGCTTTCATTAATCTTTTTTAAAAAAAAAGATGCCTCCATCTACTTTCTTAAGTTGCTGTATTTCTTTTGGGGTCATGGGGTCACCAGTGCCTGTCCAGGTATGATGGGATACATACACCCTGACAGGCGCTAGTCCTTCACAAGGCAAAAAAAATGCAGATTCCTGTGTTAAAACTTATAGTTTGGACTGTCTTTCACATTTTAACGTTTTATTTTTATTTCTGGTTTTTAATCAACATAATCCTCCATTTTCCATGGTTACTGTCTTCAGTTCAGGCTGCCGGGGTCCACCAGGGGGCGCTGACCTCTTTAGAGCTGATCTATGCTCAAACACATTTCATGTCTTTATTGAATAACATTAGATTACTCTAAATAATCTATGCAACGAAGAGAGTAGAAAGGACAATCTCGTATCGGATATATAGAATATATAATGAAGTTCAGTTACTAAAACTTTTAGGTTATTGTGGTAAAAAATGTGAACGTGTTCTGGTTTCAATCATAGAGAGTTCTAACATCTAATATGGACCCTGAAGTGATTTGAGTCTCTTCAACCAACCTCAACATTGTCCAAAAACGGGCGGTACAAAAGAAAACTTTGACTGTATATGAGAACTGGAGTGAGTGAGTGTGACATCATCAGTAGAAAATGATTTAGTTCTGAAGTCGATTCCACCATACTGATACGATTGTTGATGCCAGATGACGTTAACAAGCTGGTCTACGTTTCTACGGAAACCACTCTCACCAATCAGGAGTGAGCTTGTTGGAAGGCCACACCCCCAACACTTGAAATCAGACAATCAAATGTTTTAATGTTGGATGTGTGGGCTCCATTTACTTTAATTGAGCCGTCTGATTGGTCAGTATTTAATCTGAACTACAGGATGAACAATAACGTGTTTTTAGAACCCACAGGTTCTATGGGATCCGCAAGCCCGATAATTCCAGTAGATTCTGAAGGAAAAAAGCGGCGCAAATGCGCCGCTTTTTTCCTTCAGAATCTACTGGAATTATCGGTTGACAGTTGAAAAGTTGCAGTACGTTAAAGATTTTGTGTTTAAACGTCACCGGCGCCATCTCAGGTATTAAAGGGTTAATACTAGACAGTTGATACTAAAACAGCAGTTGGCCCCGCCCACCCTCTCAGTCTTTTCATCCAACTCAGACTTTACAGGCCATTAGCAACATTTAGGTGAACTCCAAAGAAGCATCCTGTGAAGTCTGATCAAACAGGAAGTCCTGATCTGATCCGATCAGCTGATCTCTGATGCGTTTTTTGTGGACCGGCGGCGTGATTGGCCAATAACCACGCCGACCTTCGTCAGGACAGCTGCTGCTGCTCCGAGTTTCCATCAATCCGGTTGTTTTCCCGCTGGACTCAAGCACGGGAACAAACACTGGAGCTTTTTTTTCTAAGTGAACTTGAAACCCAGACACAAAGGCACCCAGACCCCCCCAGACCCCCCCAGACCCCCACTATCTGATGGAGGGACGCCCCGCCTGAGAGTCTCTCTGTGAATCACAAACCACCACATGCTGGAAACAAGAAGCCGTGGTGGACGTTTGCGTCGACAGTGTTGCTCCTCCTCCTCTTTGCTGTGAAATGCTGTGACCTCGCGGTTGTGGGCAGCAGCCTCTTAAAAATGCGTTCAGACTGTGAAATGTTTCTGGATTAAATAGGCCAGTTTGAGAATCCTGACTAACTGCAACCACGTGTGAATGTGCTGCAGTTTCCTGCCTGAATTTCCTTCATTCTGCTCATGTTTATGTCCTGCATTATCGGTGTACTTAAAGAAAAATGTCAATAAAGTCACGTCTGTTTGGTATTTTGCTCCAGAACTTCTTTGACATTTACCAGAAAAGTTGTTAAAATTCAAAATCAGCAGAGATTTGTCCATAAATATTGATGTGTAATGTTTGAAGATGATGTCATAACTTGAACATCCAGCTCTTTACTCCAATGTGGACACTTTTGATTTCTGAATCTTATGAACTGAATTTTACTGAATCATTTTGGGTAAAGATACATGAAAGTACGGATGCTTTTTGGGTCAAAATAGTAAACAAAAGTCAATTTTTAGAAATGTTGAAGGATGATCAAGAGAAGAAGTTCAACCAATATTTGAATAAATCCAGCAGTGACATCAAAGATGAATATTCATCTGATATATTCATCTTTAAGGTAAGAGATAAACAATGAAGGATCTTCATCAGTTTTGACACATTTCTCCATGTAAGTCTGGTTCTTCAGTTTAATTCTGCGTGTTATTCTGGGTTTGGCTGCATCCAAACATCCTCCCACCGCTGCAGGGAAACTTTGTGAACCCTGAGTTTAAAGTCTTTCTGTGAAACGTGAACAAACATTTACGAAAAGGAAAAAAACCTCTTTGAAGTCGTGGCTCTGAAGCAGAGAGGAGCCGCTCGGTCCAGAGGAGAGGAAACCCACGGCCATGTGAATCCTAAATAAGAGCCTCGGCGCCGCCGGTGCCGGCTTTCCTAAACACGGCTCTCTAACTGTCACTTAGCTTTGCTCCAAAGCGGCTCCACTGTGGTTGATTTGGGCTGAAAGGGAACAAAAGCAGAGTTTATTTATGGAAGAAAAAGTCTGCTGTTTCTGCAAACAAAGAGGCAAAAAGAGAGCGATCACCTGGTTTCACCTGGTGAGAAACACCGGCAGCGTTCGAGAGGAAGATTCAGTGATAACTAATCGATTCGGCGATATATCGTGATATTTCATTTGCCGATACTTGTATTAAAACGTTAACAAGACGACATTTAATTAACTAGAAAATCTGCATAACCTGCGATAATGCTGAAGCTTTTTGCTGAAAATGGTGACGCATTTTATTTTAATTTGTTGAAAATGCAAAAGCTATTTACAAAATGTTATATTTGATAAAAGAACTATGAAAGAGCGCTAAAGTTTACCTACATTTCTGAAAAGATTGTAGTAAAATTGCTTAAAAATCTCTAATATATTATAATTTTGTAAAAATATTTAGTGTGTTGCTTAAATATGAGCTAAACTCCAAAATTGGTCAAAAATGTTAACATGTTGCTAAAATAGAAGCTAAACTCTAAATTAGCCTTAAAACCAATGTAAATGACAAATAACCCAAAAACTTTAGCATGTTGCTAAAAAAGAAGCTAAACTTTAAATTAGCATAAAATCCCCAGTAGATAGCAAACTAGCTAAAAACGTTAGCATGTTGCTAAAATATTCGCTATGACCAAAATAGCATAATAAAACTTGCAGCAGATAACAAATTAGCCACAAAAGCTAGCATGATGCTGAAATACTAGCTCAACTCCAAAATAACCAAAAATTCCTCAGTAAACTAAATTGGTCAAAAATGTTAGCGTGTTGCTAAAATAGAAACTCAACTCTAAATTAGCCTGTAAAAGTCTCAGTAGATTACAGATTAGCCTAAAATGCTAGCATGTTGCTAAAATAGAAGCTAAACTCTAATTAAGATAAAAACCTCAGTAGATAACAAATTAGCCAAAACATTAGCATGTTGCTAAAATATTAGCTAAACTCCAAATTAGCATTAAAAAACCTCAGTAGATGCCAAGTTAGCCAAATGAGCTAGCATAATGCTAATATAAAACCTCAATGCAATTTTTTATTTGAAAATTCCTGTCAAAGATGAAAACGTAGCCCATGAATATATTTAAAGTCTCGTTGCTGATCTACTTTAAAATATACTAAATGTGAAGACTTTGTCATTCATTTCTTATAGTTTGCTCAATATTTCAAAAACTATAAAGTTTATAAAGTAAATACCAAAAGTAAAAGCAGTAATGTTCTGAACGAGATGAACGTTTTGATGATTGCAGAAATCGCTGAAACTTGTGGATTTTTTATGTCTTCTTTTTGTTTTGCACACTAATTCTCTTTGTATCGCGATCTGTATCGTATCAACAGACTCTTCCCAACATTAATAACCAACATCTGATTATCCATCTGCTGATTTTAAACCTCGTTTCTCATGAGAACAGAGTTTCAACAACCTGTATTTTATGGAAATAAGGTGAAATTTTGCTGAAATCCACCTTAGATTAGTATTCCTGCCTCTGGAATATGAGATTATAATTTTAATCTCTAATCCCTCACACCTATGTCTCATATTTATCTTGTTTATGCCTCAAAGTTAAGAATAGTTTCAGAGTTTTAGTAAAAAACACATATTTTGAAGTAATAAAAACTAATGTCCAAACTTTGCGTAAAGTTTCTCCTTGACGCGGTTTTTCCAGCGGAGCAGCAGGTCTGACCTTCAGCTGAAAGCTGTTTTTAATCAGTTTGTTGTGACCCCACGAACCATAAAATTCACTTGTTTTCTTCTAAACCATGAGGACATCATCAGCCTTAAAGTCCATTTGACTCCGTGTGTTTACATTTTTCAACTACTGTAACTCTTCAACCGTTTATATCATTCCAATGAATTCAGAAGAGAAAAAAGCCTCGCACTGATATTAATAGATAAATGAATATCATTTGTTGTCATGGCAACAGTACAACTACAGGTACAACTAGATGACTTGTTTTTAAGGTGGGGAGAAAGAGGCAAATGATTTGATCGGATCAGGAAGAAAAAGACGGAGCAGTCAGTGGGGGGGGGGGAGTATTTCAGACCGGCCCAAGGTCCACCCGAGGTCGACCCAGACGTGTTTTGGGAGGTCGGAGCGCTGAGACAGATTAGATGAAATTCTTTCAGGCATCAGCGGATCAACAGTCGGCGTCTGCGGCTCGTGTCCTTGGATGGTCCTGAGAGTCCTGAGGGGATCCTTTTTGGAGCAGACCCCCCCTCCTGATGAATCAGAAATCCTCTGATCCCAAATGTGAGAAATCTGATGGTCAGAAATCCGAACACATCCACTCGGATCGTCGGCGTATCCAGCCGCAGGAGGGGTCCACCTTCCTGTTTCATAGTATGGAAAAAAAAGTGAGGATTGAACTGAAAGATCAGCTGATCTGATCCGTCTTCAGAGAGACAAATGTAGAACAAGAAGGTTGAGAACAAAAAGTTGGAGTGGGCGTGGTTAATCCAGGAAGTTTACTCTGAGTGGACACACGTGACTCAATCAAAGCTTTTCCCTAACCTGTGACCTGGTTTAATACGACTCGGACACACGATCACTTCTTTGTTTTCAGCAGAGATGACATCACCGACAAAAACCTAATAAATACCAACATTTTACTATTTATGAATCCTCCAACTTTGATGATGAAGAATGTATTAAAAAGAACTTTACATACAGTTTCAAATGACAAATCATACGAACGCAATGCATTGTGGTCTATATTCGCCAATTTAGTGAGTATTGATTCACACTGTTTGTTTGCAAAGACTTCTGGGAAATTTCCAGAACGGATTGGGACACCCTGAAAAAATGGCGAACGCCCAAAATAGTGATTAAAGTAGCGAGTGAATTCATCTAATGAAGGGGTGTCAATCAAACAAGAAATCCACTTTTTGAACCTTTTTTTCTATAAATCTGCACAATTGTAGGAGAATAAAAAGTACAAAATCTTCACTGACTTCCTCTTAAATCAGGAAAAAGCAGAAATCTAAAGTTTCTTTAAACCTGATCACAAGTTGTTGATTAATTGAACTTGAATCATTTTAAATCAATAAATCTGACTGATTCTATGAAAATATCTTCTAGATTTCGAGAGCAAACAGACAGAAGTTTCCTCTGAGGCTCCGGCCTGCTCAAGCACACAGCGGTTGCCATGGAAACAAATGAAAACAAAAGCCAGACTCTAACTTTAGATGACCCTCAGTTGATGTCTCGTCTTTAGTTTCTTCCTTTTCTGAGCAGGATTTGAGGAGACAGATTCACTAACTCAGACAGGAAGAATCAGAACTCCAGAACTCCAGAACCCGCCTCAACATGGCTCCTGGAAAGAGGACCAGAAGGTCCAAGAAAAGTCAGGAGTTCAGCCTGAAGGCGGCGCTGAGCTGCTTCCAGGTGACGGCGCTCAACACTCAGCGTCTGAATCTGAGCTGCCGGGACTTCGACTCCATCCCGAAGTGCATCGAGGAGCTGACCGGCTTTCAGGAAGTGGACCTGAGCCGGAACCGGATCAGAGAGATCCCGGCATTCACCACCAACTTCCTGAGCGTCACCGTCTTAGATCTGCACAGCAACCAGGTATGAATGTCATTCTAAGATGCAAAAATATTAACACAAGTTTCAGAAAAAGCTCCTTATTTACCCACCGTCTCACATCTGATCCACACATTTTTAACAAGGTGTAACCGGATTATAAAGAATCAACTATCGGCTAATTTAGGATTCTTTCAAAACAGCAGGAAGTCATTTTAAAAAATGAAATACAATAAATTAGTTTTTCCTGCCATAAGGTTTGTAAATTAGCTAAATTCCTCCCGCCAAAAGCAGAAAAAAAACCCTTCTACTGCCCCCAGTGGACCGATGAGGAACTACAGGGCAGAGAACATGGACCAAAGGAGTTTTAAAGGAAAGTTTAGATTATTCTAGAGATAGTGATCTCAGAAACGTTTGGATCAAATATGATTTTAATGATATATAAACATTTTGAGGCAGATAAGAACTCAAAATCACATGAAATGATCCGTTTACATAATTTGAATCCAGGATAAATCCACAGTTTTCATACACACACGATATATTTAATATTCCTGAGGAGCAAATGACTTTAATCGGGTCAAGAACACAAGAACACTGATTTTAGAACCTTTTTTAGTTGAAACTGATGCTTTTTTTCTCCATCGTACGTTACAAATGTTTGTGTTTAAGGTCTGAAAATGGAAAGAAAACCATTTCTGTTCAGTTCTCTGCTCCAAGAGAATCTTCTGGAATTACTACAACGACAGCAGCAGTTTCTTTGACCTTTGACCTCAGTAAGAGGCTGCCATCTTGAATTTTCCAAAATAACATTTTCATTGGAAAGCGTCTTGGGAGAAAATGTTGGAATTGAAAGTTGAAGATTCTGAACGGCGTTAATGTGGCGATATAGCAAAAGTGGAAGTCCCCTGTTGCTCGCACATTTTTTAGCCAGATTATTATGAAAATTAAATCGTTTCTCAAGCTGAACGAAATGATGTGTCATACAACATGAACACATTTGGAATGTGTGCGTGGTTTGCGAAAAACATGTGTTGCTAAGGAAATCCAAAAATTTACTTCTGCCGATCCTTCTAAAAGAGACATAGATGTGTTTGTCACCCCCAATGGAGCAAAAAACTAAATGGTTGCTATGGAGATAAAGCAACAGAAAGGACGCCATTTTGAAACAAAGGAATTTCTCAAGGGTGGGTCTGAACAGGGTGGCAGAGCGGAAGACTCGGGGGGGCAAATCACAGCTGCTTAGTCAGCGGATCAGATGGGGGCA